>NC_134266.1:260917884-261112884 GCF_031893055.1 Leptodactylus fuscus | reverse complement strand
AGATAGATAGATAGATAGGGGATAATTAATTAAGTAGATAGTTAGATAGACTAGTAGATGTTGATAAGACAATCTGTAGACCGCGCACAGAGCTCACATGGCTATAGGGCCCCCCTCCGGCCGGGGCCCCAGTATCCTCATACAATCTGTTACGCCATTGCCTATAATGGACATGGCTATTGGATATAATGTCCTGAGCTGCAGTAAAATCCGGTTCTTGTACATTTGTGATGGCTGCCGTATCCACTAACTCTGGGAATAGATCGCTGCTGACGTGCCGGTTTTGTCCTGCATTTTCTCTGGAGTATTTGCAGAACTGCACTCCTCAGGATTTTACAGAACAAATACCATAGGAAAAGCTAGCTACGTGAAATTGTTTTTAAATGATCCATTGAACTTCATATCTCCTCACTCTGCAAATATCCTAGGGTGCTGTTGTCAAAACACTATAGAAATGAATAATTCCCAAAGATAGAAACAATTCCAAAATTCATGATACAATTAACTATTTATAGGCCTGTAAAGCGGCTGATGTTATAAATATGTATTGTTACTTGCAAAAATATGGCTGGCCTTATGATTGTAAAATGTTTCTTGTGATTCCTGGAACGCACAGGTAGCGGGGAGCTGAATACGGAGTGTAATGTTTAATACAAAGCCTCGGGGTGTATTCTGTGCAGGTTGCTGGTAGGAAAGTAAGAATCTTGTGTAGCAGTAGATGGCGCAGTTTCACAGTTGGTGGAATTTTTGCACATTTTTAGGTTTTTGCACATAGAAGTGCATCAGTGGTCTTGCCAGTGTTCGGGGTCCCGTGTGAGGCCGGTGTTTGTCAGTTACCCACCTTGTTTCTTTCCCCTTTCTTCCTTGTGTACCCCATGTATTATTGGGTATCATGGAACACCGGACAATACCAACTGCAGGTCAACTGGAGTCTACTACTGGTGGAGTAAAGACACAAGTGACCCTTGGCTTTCACATCATGGCTTCTTTCTTGACTTGATGTTACAGTAGCAATGAACAACATACTTCTTCCTCTACGGAGGATGTTCCATGTATACCCACAGGACGCAGGGTCTTGTTCTTCAAGTATATGCTTCAAGGTTGTGGCCCTCTCTGCTGCATAAAGATTTCTTAGCTCATCTGAACTCCAGAGGATCTGACCATGAATGAAGGAACATTTTATGGTCTGCAACTTGCAGAAACCCAGCCATGAAGTCCTTTGGTCAGGTTATCAGGCAGGGGCACTACATGTATGAGAAGATAACCCAGACACAATCAGGACATCATGGCTGGTTATCAGGAGGACACTACATGTATGAGAAGATAACCCGGACACAATAAGGACATCATGGCTGGTTATCAGGATGACACTACATGTATGAGAAGATAACCCAGACACAATCAGGACATCATGGCTGGTTATCAGGAGGACACTACATGTATGAGAAGATAACCTGACCACAATAAGGACATCATGGCTGGTTATCAGGAGGACACTACATGTATGAGAAGATAACCTGACCACAATAAGGACATCATGGCTGGTTATCAGGAGGACACTACATGTATGAGAAGATAACCCGACCACAATAAGGACATCATGGCTGGTTATTAGGAGGACACTACATGTATGAGAAGATAACCTGACCACAATAAGGACATCATGGCTAGGTATCAGGAGGAGACACTACATGTATGAGAAGATAACCAGCCATGATGTCCTTATTGTGGCCAGATTATCAGGAGGGACACTACATGTATGAGAAGATAACCTGACCACAATAAGGACATCATCGCTGGTTATCAGGAGGACACTACATGTATGAGAAGATAACAGACACAATAAGGACATCATGGCTGGTTATCAGGAGGACACTACACGTATGAGAAGATAACCTGACCACAATAAGGGCATCATGGCTGGTTATCAGGAGGACACTATGTATGAGAAGATAACCCGACCACAATAAGGACATCATGGCTGGTTATCAGGAGGACACTACATGTATGAGAAGATAACTGGACCACAATAAGGACATCATGGCTGGTTATCAGGAGGACACTACATGTATGAGAAGATAACCTGACCACAATAAGGGCATCATGGCTGGTTATCAGGAGGACACTATGTATGAGAAGATAACCCGACCACAATAAGGACATCATGGCTGGTTATCAGGAGGACACTACATGTATGAGAAGATAACTGGACCACAATAAGGACATCATGGCTGGTTATCAGGAGGACACTACATGTATGAGAAGATAACCTGACCACAATAAGGACATTATGGCTGGTTATCAGGAGGACACTACATGTATGAGAAGATAACCTGGCCACAATAAGGACATCATGGCTGGTTATCAGGAGGACACTACATGTATGAGAAGATAACCCGGACACAATAAGGACATCATGGCTGGTTATCAGTAGGACACTACATGTATGAGAAGATAACCCGACCACAATAAGGACATCATGGCTGGTTATCAGGAGGGGACACTACATGTATGAGAAGATAACCCGACCACAATAAGGACATCAAGGCTGTGTTTCTGACAAGTCCAAGATTGTAGAAAGTTCCTGCATTCATGGTCAGTTCCTTTGATCACCAATTGAGACATTTTGTGTCAAACCAAATTTGCAATGAGTTTTGAATCATCTTATTGCTACTTTATGTCATTCAGACAAATGAGTTCTTTCTTAGGGGGTTGAATATTTTTGCAACACGCCAACCATTTCATTCTAAAAGTTTGAAGCACATCTTCTTCTCCTTCTCCTATTTTTTCCCCTCTTTTGTTAAGTGAGGACTCATTTGTGTTTCAATCCCTTTTTATATCTTCCTTTTATCAATCACCCATGGCATTGCGGCATGTATTAGAGTAAGTACCTCAGCAAGGCCCGCAGGCAATATTAAACATTCTCCTTCCTCGCTAAATGATTTTCTGTCAACTAGTATGTCAAGCTTTTCCAGGAGCTGCAAAAGTTCATTTTTAAAGAATTATGTTCCGCAAATGATAAATTAAATCTGGAAAAATCAATGGAATTTAGATTTTTTTAGGAGATACCGGTGATGCTATCAAATCATTTCTTACGAAACTGTTGATCGGTAAACAGTTTTTCATAGATCTAATCCTGGAAGATTAAATAAAATGGCGGCTTTAAGGGACTGCCTTATGAATTCTTCATGAAGAGGAAACATTTTATCAAAGATTTGGTGGCACAGCTTTTCTGAAGACCGGATGTTTTTGCTTTAATGGAGCCAAGAAATTAAGAAAATTCTGCAATCTTCTTTGTCTTCTATGTAGAATTATTAAAATTTTCTACCATGCTTTTCCCTTAAATTTAATGAATGGTAAATCCCAAGGTAGAGATGGATAAATCAGTTCGTTCCGAGCCGGGTTGGACTGGAAAATTCACATTTTTTGTTTTTTTATTGAAACTGAATAATTGTGAAATAATCTTGGGATGAACCAAAATGGCAGCCATAATATGCATCAATTGTAAATTACTATACTCTGGGATCTCTTTAAATATGACTGAGAAGATGCAGAGAGAGCACCGGACGTTGCTCGGAGGTCCATACAAGGCTTAGTTACTAGAGATGAGCGAACAGTAAAATGTTCGAGATTCAATATTCGTTTCAAGTAGCCCCTCAATATTCGACTACTCGAATCGAATATCGAACCCTATTATAGTCTATGGGGGGAAAATGCTCGTTTCAGGGGTAGGCAACATTCGATCAAATTATACTTACCAAGTCCACAAGTGAGGGTCGGGCTGGATCCTCCGAGAAGTCTTCTCCTTGCAGTGTCCCCGCGGCGTCTTCTGGCTCTGAATTCACTCTGCCAGGCATCGGGCCTGTGCAGAGCCAACTGCGCATGTCCACACTACAAGCGGACATGCGCAGTCGGCTCTGCCCAGGCCCGATGCCTGGCAGAGTGAATTCAGAGCTGGAAGACGCCGCGGGGAAGCTGCGCGGAGAAGACTTCTAAAGGTAGGAGAAGAACCAGCATTGATTGGCCGACTGTATAGCATTCGGCCAATCAATGCTGGTTCTGCATCAAACTTTTCCATTCGAATAGCGAGTGGTACTTGATCGAGTACGAGTATTTGGAATACCGTAGTATTCGATTGAATACCTACTCGATTGAGTACTACTCGCTCATCACTATTAGTTACAATTCTGTCCAAACTTGTTCACCCTGAATTGAATCAGGGACCCAAGCCACCCAAAACAAACTGAATCTTGGAAAGTTCACCCATCTCTACTCACAAGCAATAAAAACCCCTTAAACTTTAAAAGGGATTCTATTATTAGAATCCCATTTTAAGCTAATAAGCCTTAAGACTATTCTTCCCCTACCCTTAGATGTCTTCTCCACGCCGCCATTCCTTAGATATCCCAGTTTTTGTGCATATGCTAATGAGTATTCTTGCAGCACTGGGGGTGGTCCTCAGCACTCAAACAGCATTGGGGGCATCCCCAGCGAGAAAACTATCCAGCGCCGCCTTCTTCTTGTTCACCGCCACTGCCTCTTCTTACTTGTCCCATCACGTCTTCTTCAAAAAAGCGCTGACTGCTCATGTCCGTTGCCATTTTCCTGTGGCCGAACAGGAGAGGCCACAGGAAAATGGCCGACGGACATGCGCAGTGGGCGCAGTCGGTCATTTTCCTGTGACCGAACAGAAAATAAGAGGTGGAGGCGTCGAACAATAAGAAAACGGCGCTGTTTGAGAGCTAGAGACCGCCCCCAGTGCTGTGAGAAGACTCATTAGCATATGGACAAAAATGGGGATATCTAAGGAATGGCAATGCGGAGAAGATATCTAAAGGTAGGGGAAGAATAGTGTTTCTTAAGGCTATTCCGACGTGGGTTTAGCTTAAAATGGGATTCTAATGATAGAATCCCTTTAAGGACCCAACTTAGTTCGGTCATTAAGGCTTGACAACATTTTTTTTAATTTTTTAGTTATTTTTGCCATTCTGTGACTATCTTAGATTTTTTTTTTATACACATAGCCATATGAGGGCTTATTCTTTGTGTTACTAGTTATATATTTAGATCAGACCTGGGTAATGTCCGGCCCGCGGGCCACATCCGGCCCTCTGACTTCTTCTGTCTGGCCCGCATAGCTAGTGGAACTTTTTTCAAGGATCTGTGATGATGTCATCACAGGTCCTATCACCAGGATAGGCTATGACTTGTTAGTGGGTGGAGCCACACGGGACTATGTGCTTGATGCAAGTTGCCGGCAAGGGGGGATGCTGGATGATAAAGAGAGAAGAGACAGCATGTGTGAGCAAGAGGGAGGACTAGGGGCAGATGTAGGGGGGCAGTTAAACTGAATGCACATGGAGGGGGGACATTAAACTAGGGGGCAGATGGAGGGTGACATTAAACTGGGGCAACTGGAGGAGGATATTAAACCATGGGGGGTAGCTGGAGGGGGACATGTCTGCCTCTAGCTGCCACCAGTTTAATGCCCCCTCCAGCTGCCCCAGTTTAATGTCCCCTCTAGTTTCTGCTGGTTTATACTGGGGCACCAGGAGAGGGACTTAATACTGTGGGACATTTGGAGGGAAACGTTATAATGTGGGGGGGGGTGTATAATGTTAGGGTGACTGTAGGAGGATTTTACTTTGTGGGGGAACATGGAAAAATGATTAAGAATGGGCGGAGTCAGCAGAGAAGTGGGTGGAGCTAAATTTGTTGCAGCACGCATGGGCCTCTAGAACCGTTACAATTTCTCATGTGGCCCCATGGGAAAATAAATTGCCCACCCCTGATTTAGATGGTACATTTTGGGGTGTATATGTAGTTTTGTTTAACTTTTATTAACTTTTTCAGGAGTACTTTATGAACCCCCCCCCCACACTTTTTTACTATATTTATATTGGTTTTGTTATGTTTCACCACTTTTACCAAATAAAATGCTATTTTCTTGTCTGGGGGCTCTATAGTCTGACAACTAGAAATTTTTTTCTTGACCTAGCCATATGTGGTTCCTTTCTTCGGGTGTGCAAGCTGCACAGTAGTTTTTATTGGTACCATTTTCTGGTATGTAGAACTTTTTGAACACTTTGTATTCCTTATTTGTGGGTGGTGGTGACCAAAATATTTGCTCATTGCAGCACATGCTCACCTTTCTTCAACTCTGTCCCAGTGTCCAGTCATGTTTCCCAATCATAGGTCTATGGTCCTCTTGGGGTGGCTGACATACCCCAAGAGGTCGGGAAAGAAGACCAGACACCATGGTGGAGTCCCATTGGTGGTCTCTGGAGGAATGGGGTAAGAAGAATATTCCCTTTTTTAATTTTTGTGCACTTTACTGTGGGGGTCACAGAGGACATCATAGTGTAGTGTGGGGGAGCATTATAGTGTGGCACCCAAAATGAGAGGACATTATAATGTGGTGACCACAAGGAGAGGGATCACAAAGGGACCAGTTGGGATTCTAAAAGTTGGGAGGTTTGCATACAGTTTCTCCTTGTTAAACCCTCCTGACATTAAGTGTTCAATTTCCCTATAGCGCCACCACAGTAAGACTGAAGCATTACACAGTATGTTGTCTGGATAATGCAGGACAGGTTTTCCAGAGTGAGAGTTGATCGTTCTATCCCCTCTCCTCTCTGACTGGGCAGAGGACCCCCACAACTCTATTAATTCCTCTAATAAGAGATGTGATGATAGGATTGGATACCCTTTAAGGATCCGGCATTATACTATGGACACGGCGCAGTCTCCTGCTCTGTACTGAAGGATACTGATCACTTGACTTATTCAGCATGTTTTCACCAGATGGTTATTTGCGCTACTTGTATCGCTGCGTTCTCTAACAGAAAGTGTCACCAAGAGATGAATTACAAAGATCAGGATGACACGGGGAACGCTCGACTTGTAATTTGCTTTTAATATGTGACCTGAGGGCAAACAGCAAAATCAATTTTACAATTAAAATTTAAATTATGAATCTTATCTCCTGATAGAGATCTATTGACGGCTGCTCTTTAGAATGCACAACCAGGGGACGTCTTCCTGTCCTGACATTTCAGATTACAGCTTCAGCCATGTTTCTGTATATAGTATTCTGTTATACACTAGGTCACGTACAGAAAATGCACAAAACTTAAAGCCTATGTCAGCACTTCCTCCCTTCATTTCCGCACCTCATCTATTTATCTCATAGGACAAATAAAAATGAAGAATCTATAAAGAAAGGAGCTGAGCCTTGTTCCCTCTCCTTGTTGTTTTGTGCCTGGCTGTAAGACAACTGGCTGCAGCAGGAGCTTCCCCCTTCTGCTCTGTCTGCAATAGGATACAAAGATGGTCACAATCCAGGCTCTCGTCTAAGCCCCACCCTAGCAAGAAATTAAAAATTCTAACATATAGATATAATTATGTTTTGTGTGTCTGAGGAACTCAGCCATGCCCTCAATGTTAGGCTGTAAGACAACTGGCTGCAGCAGGAGGCTCCCCTTTCTACCCTGTCGGCAATAGGATACAAAGATGGTCACAATCCAGGCTTTCATATAAACCCCATTAGATTACAATGTATGTAGATACTGTATATATAATGTAAGATATATATATATATATATATATATATATATATATATATATATATCTTCCCTGTGTATCCAATTAGCTTAGCCATTTCCCTCTCCTCTTCAGTGTCCTGTGTCTGGCTGTAAGAAAACTGGCTGCAGCAGGAGCCTCCCCCTTCTGCTCTGTCTGCAATAGGATACAAAGATGGTCACAATCCAGGCTCTCGTCTAAGCCCCACCCTAGCAAGAAATTAAAAATTCTAACATATAGATATAATTATGTTTTGTGTGTCTGAGGAACTCAGCCATGCCCTCAATGTTAGGCTGTAAGACAACTGGCTGCAGCAGGAGGCTCCCCTTTCTACCCTGTCGGCAATAGGATACAAAGATGGTCACAATCCAGGCTTTCATATAAACCCCATTAGATTACAATGTATGTAGATACTGTATATATAATGTAAGATATATATATATATATATCTTCCCTGTGTATCCAATTAGCTTAGCCATTTCCCTCTCCTCTTCAGTGTCCTGTGTCTGGCTGTAAGAAAACTGGCTGCAGCAGGAGCCTCCCCCTTCTGCTCTGTCTACTGTAGGGTACAAACATAGTTACGGCTCGTTCACATCAGCGTTGTGAACTCCGTACTTCAGGTTTCCGTTTCCTGCCTAAAACAGAGGCAGGATATGGAAACCTGCAGGAGTCTCTCTCACCCATTCATTTGAATGGGTGAGAGAGATGTCCGGCCGTGAGCGGCGGTGAGCGTTTTAGGCTCTCCGCCGCGAAACCGGGTTTTATAATCCGGACACAGAGTCGGACATTCAGTACTCTGTGTCCGGATAAAAAAATCCGGTTTTGCGGCGGAGAGCCTAAAACGCTCACCGCCGCTCACGGCCGGACCCGGTCTGTGGTTTCCGTCTTCTGGCATGCAGAAGACGGAAACCACAGAACGGACAGGAGAACGCTAGTGTGAACCTAGCATTACAATGTATCCTTTTGTCTAAGCCCCACCACAGTCAAGAGTGAAATAAAACTGATGAACAGGAATAAATCTAAATAATTATGCTCTGTGTGTCTGAAGGGCTCAGCCATGCCCTACTTCGATCCTTAATATTAGGCAGTAAGACAACTGGCTGCAGCAGGAGCCTCCCCCCCTGCCCTGTCTGCAATAGGATACAAAGATGGTCACAATCTTTGCTTTTGTCTAAGCCCCATCACAGAAAAAATGGAACAATTCAGAAATCAACGCATTGCTGGCATTGAGCCCAGTGCATGAGGAATAAGTCACTCCAGTTGATATTTGGGCACAAAGGTGGACACAAATGAATGAGGGGCACAAGATAACACAATGGAAAGTTATTACTGTGTAGTGACACTGAGACTATTCGGATAGGGGATAAAAAAAAGGTGTTATTACTTTGGGGGGGGGGGGCAGAGAGGGACTATAGAGGGAAAATAATATAGTCTGGGACTTATTAGATCATGCATGCTCTGCTAAGAATTCTGGGTAAGGAATACAAAGACCTCGTTGGTTAAAAAGAGGCATTTGCTCCTTGTTGTACCTTGGATGAGTTTGTATATGGAGATAGTTGGGGTTGGAAGACGTCTACGTAGCAATCTGGAAGATGTCAACTCTAAGTCACTGACAAGTTTCGTGCGCTATCCCATAAGCGACTGCCTATTTACAGTCAGCGACTACTTAGTTCTACTGTTTATAATTAGAGGAGACATTTTTTTGATGGACAGATCAGGTATCATTACCAGATGACGGATGATTTTACCAGCGACACATTATCATCTGTCATCCTTCACTGCGGGAATCAATTGTCTTACGAAATTTGCAATTCTCTTTTTGACCTTTTATGATTATCCGACTGAAAATAGAAAGTATAATAAGAAAAATTGGAGAAGTCGCATCATGAAAGGAGACGGAATATGGAGAATGTTTCACATTGGCAATGACAATTGCGAAAAAAGTTTCTGTCTTATATTTCAGTATTGTGTGAACCTGGTTGGAAGGTCACATGTGTACAGGTCCTGTACCTTATAGGCCCAATACGCAAAAGGAGAGAAGAAGAGCACCGATAGGCAAGCTACCTTCATTTGAAAACATGGCCAGCGGTCTCTGGGACCTAGCGGCAGGAAAAACTTAAAGGGATTGTCCAAATTTCTTTTATTTTTCATGTGTTTGGACAATACCAGACAGGACCCATGGACAAATGTGGGTCTGTTTCTGGAAAAAAAATGCCGTATAGACTCGAGTATAAGCCGACCCGAATATAAGCCAAGGCCCCTAATTTTATCGCAAAAAACTGGGAAAACTTATTGACTCGAGTATAAGCCGAGGGGGGAAATGCAGCAGCTACTGGAAAATTTCAAAAATTAAAATGGTCGGTGTTTTTGGGTGCAGTAGATGCTGGGGAAGGGGAGGGGAGGGGGTGTTTTGGTTGTCTGTCTGCCCCTTCCCTGAGCTTGAGGACTGGGTTTGTTTTCCCCCACTTGGAATTCAGTCTGGCTGTATATAGGGGATCTGCAGTGCTCCTATTAACCCCTTCCCGACGGAACAGGAGCACTGCAGATCCCCTATATTCAGTAGACCGGGCACTGTCAGGCACAGGGATATCTAATGTGTATGTGTGTCACAGTCATTTTCTACTTTTATATGTATTCTAGGGAAAGGAGGGATTTACAACTTATTTATTTTATTTTTTTTACTATATTTTTTAAAGTTTTTTTTCACTATTTTTGGGAGATTCTATACATTACTATTGTGGCTGGTCAAAAAATGTATTTATTTTTTATTTTTTTGCTTGACTCGAGTATAAGCAAAAACTGTGCTGAAAAACTCGACTTATACTCGAGAATATACGGTAAGTCTTTCCTAAACAATCAAAATTCTAAACAACCCTCTCTACCTGAGAAGGTCCTGACTATTAAACTGGTTTCTATTGTAGTTACCTTGCACTTGAGAAAGGGTCGAAACGCGTTGTGATTTTTCTGCTTTTAGCTACCCCCAAAAAAGGTTTTTTGTCCATTTGGATTGTCCTGACTCTTCTTCTACAAACCAGTGAGCGCGGATTCCCTGTCTGTGGACTTAGGTCCATTTTGTTGCCTCCATTACATGAGTGAAGGATGGTGACCCATATACCATTTAATGGCTTACATACTGGGACCACTAAGGCTGGATTCCATTCTGGAATTCTGTCCCCCATTCTGTCCCCCATTCCTGCAAGCAGGACTCTCCACAATTTTTGGGTGGAAACTGAGCTGAAACCCACTCCGATCCCTGTTTTTAAGCAGATTGGGTTTCCATTTTTTGGGTCCTCAAGTGGACCAAAAGCGCAGGTGTGAAGACACAATCGGCACTACCACCAACACGGATCTTAGTAGTGGTTGTCAGATGTATTCCAGAGCAGCCCCTCATTCGGTGTATTATTTGCCTAGCAAAACCCTTGACAGGCAGCAATTCCCAACACAACCACTGGATGGCCACACGTACCAATATGGATAGATGTCTCCTGACAGAGTATTGCAAAATCACATTTTTGTTACAAACTTGGTCATCTAGCACCATTTATAGGATGAGCCAAAAGTAAAGGTAAGGAAGGACAGATAATGGGATGATCCACACGAAACATCTGCAGGTTGAGCTGACTTTGGTCTAACGTGTATGGCGAGTTTTCAGTCTTCATGTTGGTCACGGAATCTACGTCCTTCCCAATCGTGCAATGTTGCCAAGAAGCAAATGCAACGTTCTTAGTCAATTTTTTCATTTTCAATAATTTAGGTTTATTCATAAACTTTCAGATTTCTATTGACCGTGTTGTTCCAAAATATCATGCAACACATGCACGGTGCTGTGTGAGAGGTTTCCCCAGCAGACTCAATGAGTGCCAAGACATTTGCTTTTATCGTGTCACTTGACTGCTCTCATCGTTGTGACAAGGTGGGAGATTTTACACGAGATAAGTGCAAACATCGAAACGTAACATCAGAAGAGCTAGAAACAGAAAAGAACAATTCTCCCCAAATCTGTAAAGGAATAATAGACCTAAAATATTAACTATTATATAACAATGAGCTGCTAAGAATATACAGCAGTAAAACACAAGGAGAACGAGACTGCAATACCACACACAGCCAAGGGACAAGGGTGGTGCTATTTATGGCAAATGGGATCTTGTTTCTATTCTTATAGATATTTTTTTTTACTTCCTATTCAGATCCTCTATATACTACACCACACAGGACTGGTCCTCTATATACTACACCACACAGGACAGATCCTCTATATACTACACCACACAGGACAGATCCTCTATATACTACACCACACAGGACAGGTCCTCTATATACTACACCACACAGGACAGGTCCTCTATATACTACACCACACAGGAGAGATCCTCTATATACTACACCACACAGGACAGATCCTCTATATACTACACCACACAGGACAGATCCTCTATATACTACACCACACAGGAGAGATCCTCTATATACTACACCACACAGGACAGGTCCTCTATATACTACACCACACAGGACAGGTCCTCTATATACTACACCACACAGGACAGGTCCTCTATATACTACACCACACAGGACAGATCCTCTATATACTACACCACACAGGAGAAAGGACAGATCCTCTATATACTACACCACACAGGAGAGATCCTCTATATACTACACCACACAGGACAGATCCTCTATATACTACACCAAACAGGACAGGTCCTCTATATACTACACCACACAGGAGAGATCCTCTATATACTACACCACACAGGACAGGTCCTCTATATACTACACCACACAGGACAGGTCCTCTATATACTACACCACACAGGACAGATCCACTATATACTACACCACACAGGACAGGTCCTCTATATACTACACCACACAGGACAGATCCTCTATATACTACACCACACAGGAGAGAGGACAGATCCTCTATATACTACACCACACAGGAGAGATCCTCTATATACTACACCACACAGGAGAGATCCTCTATATACTACACCACACAGGAGAGATCCTCTATATAGTACACCACACAGGACAGGTCCTCTATATACTACATCACACAGGAGAGGTCCTCTATATACTACACCACACAGGACAGATCCTCTATATACTACACCACACAGGAGAGGTCCTCTATATACTACACCACACAGGACAGATCCTCTATATACTACACCACACAGGACAGATCCTCTATATACTACACCACACAGGAGAGGTCCTCTATATACTACACCACACAGGACAGGTCCTCTATATACTACACCACACAGGACAGGTCCTCTATATACTACACCACACAGGACAGATCATCTATATACTACACCACACAGGACAGATCCTCTATATACTACACCACACAGGACAGATCCTCTATATACTACACCACACAGGACAGATCCTCTATATACTACACCACACAGGACAGGTCCTCTATATACTACACCACACAGGACAGGTCCTCTATATACTACACCACACAGGACAGGTCCTCTATATACTACACCACACAGGACAGATCCACTATATACTACACCACACAGGAGAGATCCTCTATATACTACACCACACAGGACAGGTCCTCTATATACTACAGCACACAGGACAGATCCTCTATATACTACACCACACAGGAGAGAGGACAGATCCTCTATATACACCACCACACAGGACAGATCCTCTATATACTACACCACACAGGAGAGATCCTCTATATACTACACCACACAGGACGGATCCTCTATATACTACACCACACAGGAGAGAGGACAGATCCTCTATATACTACACCACACAGGACAGATCCTCTATATACTACACCGCACAAGAGAGATCCTCTATATACTACAGTACACCACACAGGACAGATCCTCTATATACTACACCACACAGGACAGATCCTCTATATACTACACCACACAGGAGAGATCCTCTATATACTACACCACACAGGAGAGATCCTCTATATACTACACCACACAGGAAAGGTCCTCTATATACTACATCACACAGGACAGATCCTCTATATACTACACCGCACAGGAGAGATCCTCTATATACTACACCACACAGGAGAGATCCTCTATATACTACACCACATAGGACAGATCCTCTATATACTACACCACACAGGACAGAACCTCTATATACTACACCACACAGGAGAGAGGACAGATCCTCTATATACACCACTGCACAGGAGAGATCCTCTATATACTACACCACACAGGACAGGTTCTCTATATACTACACCACACAGACAGATCCTCTATATACTACACCGCACAGGAGAGATCCTCTATATACACCACCACACAGGACAGATCCTCTATATACTACACCACACAGGACAGGTCCTCTATATACTACACCACACAGGAGAGATCCTCTATATACTACACCACACAGGACACATCCTCTATATACTACAGCACACAGGACAGATCCTCTATATACTACACCACACAGGACAGATCCTCTATATACTACACCACACAGGACAGGTCCTCTATATACTACACCACACAGGACAGGTCCTCTATATACTACACCACACAGGACAGATCCTCTATATACTACACCACACAGGAGAGATCCTCTATATACTACACCACACAGGACAGATCCTCTATATACTACACCACACAGGACAGATCCTCTATATACTACACCACACAGGAGAGATCCTCTATATACTACACCACACAGGACAGGTCCTCTATATACTACACCACACAGGACAGATCCTCTATATACTACACCACACAGGAGAGAGGACAGATCCTCTATATACTACACCACACAGGAAAGAGGACAGGTCCTCTATATACTACACCACACAGGACAGGTCTTCTATATACTACACCACACAGGACAGGTCCTCTATATACTACACCACACAGGACAGGTCCTCTATATACTACACCACACAGGACAGATCCTCTATATACTACACCACACAGGAGAGAGGACAGATCCTCTATATACTACACCACACAGGAGAGATCCTCTATATACTACACCACACAGGACAGATCCTCTATATACTACACCACACAGGACAGGTCCTCTATATACTACACCACACAGGAGAGATCCTCTATATACTACACCACACAGGAGAGATCCTCTATATACTACACCACACAGGAGAGATCCTCTATATACTACACCACACAGGAGAGATCCTCTATATAGTACACCAAACAGGACAGGTCTTCTATATACTACATCACACAGGAGAGGTCCTCTATATACTACACCACACAGGACAGATCCTCTATATACTACACCACACAGGAGAGGTCCTCTATATACTACACCACACAGGACAGGTCCTCTATATACTACACCACACAGGACAGGTCCTCTATATACTACACCACACAGGACAGATCCTCTATATACTACACCACACAGGACAGATCCTCTATATACTACACCACACAGGACAGATCCTCTATATACTACACCACACAGGACAGATCCTCTATATACTACACCACACAGGAGAGGTCCTCTATATACTACACCACACAGGACAGGTCCTCTATATACTACACCACACAGGACAGCTCCTCTATATACTACACCACACAGGACAGATCCTCTATATACTACACCACACAGGACAGATCCTCTATATACTACACCACACAGGACAGATCCTCTATATACTACACCACACAGGACAGATCCTCTATATACTACACCACACAGGACAGGACCTCTATATACTACACCACACAGGACAGGTCCTCTATATACTACACCACACAGGACAGGTCCTCTATATACTACACCACACAGGACAGATCCTCTATATACTACACCACACAGGAGAGATCCTCTATATACTACACCACACAGGACAGGTCCTCTATATACTACACCACACAGGACAGATCCTCTATATACTACACCACACAGGAGAGATCCTCTATATACTACACCACACAGGACGGATCCTCTATATACTACACCACACAGGAGAGAGGACAGATCCTCTATATACTACACCACACAGGACAGATCCTCTATATACTACACCGCACAAGAGAGATCCTCTATATACTACACCACACAGGAGAGATCCTCTATATACTACACCACACAGGAAAGGTCCTCTATATACTACATCACACAGGACAGATCCTCTATATACTACACCGCACAGGAGAGATCCTCTATATACTACACCACACAGGAGAGATCCTCTATATACTACACCACATAGGACAGATCCTCTATATACTACACCACACAGGACAGAACCTCTATATACTACACCACACAGGAGAGAGGACAGATCCTCTATATACACCACTGCACAGGAGAGATCCTCTATATACTACACCACACAGGACAGGTTCTCTATATACTACACCACACAGACAGATCCTCTATATACTACACCGCACAGGAGAGATCCTCTATATACACCACCACACAGGACAGATCCTCTATATACTACACCACACAGGACAGGTCCTCTATATACTACACCACACAGGAGAGATCCTCTATATACTACACCACACAGGACACATCCTCTATATACTACAGCACACAGGACAGATCCTCTATATACTACACCACACAGGACAGATCCTCTATATACTACACCACACAGGACAGGTCCTCTATATACTACACCACACAGGACAGGTCCTCTATATACTACACCACACAGGACAGATCCTCTATATACTACACCACACAGGAGAGATCCTCTATATACTACACCACACAGGACAGATCCTCTATATACTACACCACACAGGACAGATCCTCTATATACTACACCACACAGGAGAGATCCTCTATATACTACACCACACAGGACAGGTCCTCTATATACTACACCACACAGGACAGATCCTCTATATACTACACCACACAGGAGAGAGGACAGATCCTCTATATACTACACCACACAGGAAAGAGGACAGGTCCTCTATATACTACACCACACAGGACAGGTCTTCTATATACTACACCACACAGGACAGGTCCTCTATATACTACACCACACAGGACAGGTCCTCTATATACTACACCACACAGGACAGATCCTCTATATACTACACCACACAGGAGAGAGGACAGATCCTCTATATACTACAACACACAGGAGAGATCCTCTATATACTACACCACACAGGACAGATCCTCTATATACTACACCACACAGGACAGGTCCTCTATATACTACACCACACAGGAGAGATCCTCTATATACTACACCACACAGGAGAGATCCTCTATATACTACACCACACAGGAGAGATCCTCTATATACTACACCACACAGGAGAGATCCTCTATATAGTACACCACACAGGACAGGTCCTCTATATACTACATCACACAGGACAGGTCCTCTATATACTACACCACACAGGACAGATCCTCTATATACTACACCACACAGGAGAGGTCCTCTATATACTACACCACACAGGAGAGGTCCTCTATATACTACACCACACAGGACAGGTCCTCTATATACTACACCACACAGGACAGATCCTCTATATACTACACCACACAGGACAGATCCTCTATATACTACACCACACAGGACAGATCCTCTATATACTACACCACACAGGACAGATCCTCTATATACTACACCACACAGGAGAGGTCCTCTATATACTACACCACACAGGACAGGTCCTCTATATACTACACCACACAGGACAGCTCCTCTATATACTACACCACACAGGACAGATCCTCTATATACTACACCACACAGGACAGATCCTCTATATACTACACCACACAGGACAGATCCTCTATGTACTACACCACACAGGACAGATCCTCTATATACTACACCACACAGGACAGGTCCTCTATATACTACACCACACAGGACAGGTCCTCTATATACTACACCACACAGGACAGGTCCTCTATATACTACACCACACAGGACAGATCCTCTATATACTACACCACACAGGAGAGATCCTCTATATACTACACCACACAGGACAGGTCCTCTATATACTACACCACACAGGACAGATCCTCTATATACTACACCACACAGGAGAGAGGACAGATCCTCTATATACACCACCACACAGGACAGATCCTCTATATACTACACCACACAGGAGAGATCCTCTATATACTACACCACACAGGACGGATCCTCTATATACTACACCACACAGGAGAGAGGACAGATCCTCTATATACTACACCACACAGGACAGATCCTCTATATACTACACCGCACAAGAGAGATCCTCTATATACTACAGTACACCACACAGGACAGATCCTCTATATACTACACCACACAGGACAGATCCTCTATATACTACACCACACAGGAGAGATCCTCTATATACTACACCACACAGGAGAGATCCTCTATATACTACACCACACAGGAAAGGTCCTCTATATACTACATCACACAGGACAGATCCTCTATATACTACACCGCACAGGAGAGATCCTCTATATACTACACCACACAGGAGAGATCCTCTATATACTACACCACATAGGACAGATCCTCTATATACTACACCACACAGGACAGAACCTCTATATACTACACCACACAGGAGAGAGGACAGATCGTCTATATACACCACTGCACAGGAGAGATCCTCTATATACTACACCACACAGGACAGGTTCTCTATATACTACACCACACAGACAGATCCTCTATATACTACACCGCACAGGAGAGATCCTCTATATACTACACCACACAGGAGAGATCCTCTATATACTACACCACACAGGACAGGTCCTCTATATACTACACCACACAGGAGAGATCCTCTATATACTACACCACACAGGACACATCCTCTATATACTACACCACACAGGACAGATCCTCTATATACTACACCACACAGGACAGATCCTCTATATACTACACCACACAGGACACATCCTCTATATACTACACCACACAGGACAGCTCCTCTATATACTACACCACACAGGAGAGATCCTCTATATACTACACCACACAGGACAGATCCTCTATATACTACATCACACAGGACAGATCCTCTATATACTACACCGCACAGGAGAGATCCTCTATATACTACACCACACAGGAGAGATCCTCTATATACTACACCACACAGGACAGATCCTCTATATACTACACCACACAGGACACATCCTCTATATACTACACCACACAGGACAGATCCTCTATATACTACACCACACAGGACAGATCCTCTATATGCTATACCGCACAGGACAGGTCCTCTATATACTACACCACACAGGACAGATGCTCTATATACTACACCACACTGGACAGGTCCTCTATATACTACACCACACAGGACAGATCCTCTATATACTACACCACACAGGGCAGATCCGCTATATACTACACCGCACAGGGAAGATCCTCTATATACTACACCGCACAGGACAGATCCTCTATATACTACACCACACAGGACAGGTCCTCTATATACTACACCACACAGGACAGATCCTCTATATACTACACCACACAGGACAGGTCCTCTATATACTACATCAGACAGGAGAGATCCTCTATATACTACACCGCACAGGACAGATCCTCTATATACTACAGCACACAGGACAGATCCTCTATATACTACAGCACACAGGACAGGTCCTCTATATACTACACCACACAGGAGAGAGGACAGATCCTCTATATACCACACCACACAGAAGAGAGGACAGATCCTCTATATACTACACCGCACAGGAGAGATCCTCTATATACTACACTGCACAGGAGAGATCCTCTATATACACCACCACACAGGACAGGTCCTCTATATACTACACCACACAGGACAGGTTCTCTATATACTACACCACACAGGACAGTTCCTCTATATACTACACCACACAGGACAGATCCTCTATATACTACATCACACAGGACAGATCCTCTATATACTACACCATACAGGACAGGTCCTCTATATACTACACCACACAGGACAGATCCTCTATATACTACATCACACAGGACAGATCCTCTATATACTACACCACACAGGACAGATCCTCTATATACTACACCGCACAGGAGAGATCCTCTATATACTACACCGCACAGGAGAGATCCTCTATATACACCACCACACAGGACAGGTCCTCTATATACTACACCACACAGGACAGGTCCTCTATATACTACACCACACAGGACAGATCCTCTATATACTACACCACACAGGACAGATCCTCTATATACTACAGCACACAGGACAGATCCTCTATATACTACAGCACACAGGACAGATCCTCTATATACTACAGCACACAGGACAGATCCTCTATATACTACACCACACAGGACAGATCCTCTATATACTACACCACACAGGACAGGTCCTCTATATACTACACCACAAAGGACAGATCCTCTATATACTACACCACACAGGAGAGATCCTCTATATACTACACCACACAGGACAGATCCTCTATATACTACACCACACAGAAGAGAGGACAGATCCTCTATATACTACACCGCACAGGAGAGATCCTCTATATACTACACCGCACAGGAGAGATCCTCTATATACACCACTAGAGATGAGCGAACACTAAAATGTTCGAGGTTCGAAATTCGATTCGAACAGCCGCTCACTGTTCGTGTGTTCGAACGGGTTTCGAACCCCATTATAGTCTACGGGGAACATATACTCGTTAAGGGGGAAACCCAAATCCGTGTCTCGAGGGTCACCAAGTCCACTATGACACCCCAGGAAATGATGCCAACACCTCTGGAATGACACTGGGACAGCAGGGGAAGCATGTCTGGGGGCATCTAACACACCAAAGACCCTCTATTACCCCAACATCACAGCCTAACAACTACACACTTTACACACTCAATACCACCTCTCTGACAGTAGGAAAACACCTTGAAACATGTGTATTTGGCACTTGGAGTGAGGAGAGCTTGTCACCAGCAGTGAATTTGGCCCTTGTAGTAAGTTGAGGTTGGCACCAACATTTGTTTTGAAAATCAGGGTGGATTGAGCCTCTAACCAGCAGAGTTTGGGCAAATTCATGGTGGAGGGAGCCTCTAAAAACCCCAGTTTGGACCAATTCATGGTGGAGGGAGCCTCTAAAAACCCCAGTTTGGACCAATTCATGGTGGAGGGAGCCTCTAAAAACCCCAGTTAGGCCAAATTCATGGTGGAGGGAGCCTCTAAAAACCCCAGTTTGGACCAATTCATGGTGGAGGGAGCCTCTAAAACCCCCAGTTTGGACCAATTCATGGTGGAGGGAGCCTCTAAAAACCCCAGTTTGGACCAATTCATGGTGGAGGGAGCCTCTAAAAACCCCAGTTAGGCCAAATTCATGGTGGAGGGAGCCTCTAAACAGCCCAGTTTGGACCAATTCATGGTGGAGGGAGCCTCTAAAAACCCCAGTTAGGCCAAATTCATGGTGGAGGGAGCCTCTAAACAGCCCAGTTTGGACCAATTCATGGTGGAGGGAGCCTCTAAAACCCCAGTTAGGCCAAATTCATGGTGGAGGGAGCCTCTAAACAGCCCAGTTTGGACCAATTCATGGTGGAGGGAGCCTCTAAAAATCCCAGTTTGGACCAATTCATGGTGGAGGGAGCCTCTAAACAGCCCAGTTTGGGCAAATTCATGGTGGAGGGAGCCTCTAAAAACCCCAGTTTGGACCAATTCATGGTGGAGGGAGCCTCTAAAAACCCCAGTTTGGACCAATTCATGGTGGAGGGAGCCTCTAAACAGACCAGTTTGGACCAATTCATGGTGGAGGGAGCCTCTAAAAACCCCAGTTAGGCCAAATTCATGGTTTAGGGAGCCTCTAAACAGCCCAGTTTGGACCAATTCATGGTGGAGGGAGCCTCTAAAACCCCCAGTTAGGCCAAATTCATGGTGGAGGGAGCCTCTAAACAGCCCAGTTTGGACCAATTCATGGTGGAGGGAGCCTCTAAAAATCCCAGTTTGGACCAATTCATGGTGGAGGGAGCCTCTAAAAATCCCAGTTTGGACCAATTCATGGTGGAGGGAGCCTCTAAACAGCCCAGTTTGGGCACATTCATGGTGGAGGGAGCCTCTAAAAACCCCAGTTTGGACCAATTCATGGTGGAGAGAGCCTCTAAAAACCCCAGTTAGGCCAAATTCATGGTGGAGGGAGCCTCTAAAAACCCCAGTTAGGCCTAATTCATGGTGGAGGGAGCCTCTAAACAGCCCAGTTTGGACCAATTCATGGTGGAGGGAGCCTCTAAAAACACCAGTTAGGCCAAATTCATGGTGGAGGGAGCCTCTAAACAGCCCAGTTTGGACCAATTCATGGTGGAGGGAGCCTCTAAAAATCCCAGTTTGGACCAATTCATGGTGGAGGGAGCATCTAAACAGCCCAGTTTGGACCAATTCATGGTGGAGGGAGCCTCTAAACAGCCCAGTTTGGCCAAATTCATGGTGGAGGGAGCCTCTAAAAACCCCAGTTTGGACCAATTCATGGTGGAGGGAGCCTCTAAAAACCCCAGTTTGGACCAATTCATGGTGGAGAGAGCCTCTAAAAATCCCAGTTTGGACCAATTCATGGTGGAGGGAGCCTCTAAACAGCCCAGTTTGGGCAAATTCATGGTGGAGGGAGCCTCTAAACAGCCCAGTTTGGACCAATTCATGGTGGAGGGAGCCTCTAAACAGCCCAGTTTGGACCAATTCATGGTGGAGGGAGCCTCTAAAAATCCCAGTTTGGACCAATTCATGGTGGAGGGAGCCTCTAAAAACCCCAGTTTGGACCAATTCATGGTGGAGGGAGCCTCTAAAAACCCCAGTTTGGACCAATTCATGGTGGAGGGAGCCTCTAAAAACCCCAGTTAGGCCAAATTCATGGTGGAGGGAGCCTCTAAACAGCCCAGTTTGGGCAAATTCATGGTGGAGGGAGCCTCTAAACAGCCCAGTTTGGGCAAATTCATGGTGGAGGGAGCCTCTAAAAACCCCAGTTTGGACCAATTCATGGTGGAGGGAGCCTCTAAAAACCCCAGTTTGGACCAATTCATGGTGGAGGGAGCCTCTAAAAACCCCAGTTAGGCCAAATTCATGGTGGAGGGAGCCTCTAAACAGCCCAGTTTGGACCAATTCATGGTGGAGGGAGCCTCTAAAAACCCCAGTTTGGACCAATTCATGGTGGAGGGAGCATCTAAAAACCCCAGTTAGGCCAAATTCATGGTGGAGGGAGCCTCTAAACAGCCCAGTTTGGGCAAATTCATGGTGGAGGGAGCCTCTAAAAACCCCAGTTAGGCCAAATTCATGGTGGAGGGAGCCTCTAAACAGCCCAGTTTGGGCAAATTCATGGTGGAGGGAGCCTCGAAAAACCCCAGTTTGGACCAATTCATGGTGGAGGGAGCCTCTAAAAACCCCAGTTTGGACCAATTCATGGTGGAGGGAGCTTCTAAAAACCCCAGTTAGGCCAAATTCATGGTGGAGGGAGCCTCTAAAAACCCCAGTTTGGACCAATTCATGGTGGAGGGAGCCCCTAAAACCCCCAGTTTGGACCAATTCATGGTGGAGGGAGCCTCTAAAAACCCCAGTTTGGACCAATTCATGGTGGAGGGAGCCTCTAAAAACCCCAGTTAGGCCAAATTCATGGTGGAGGGAGCCTCTAAACAGCCCAGTTTGGACCAATTCATGGTGGAGGGAGCCTCTAAAACCCCAGTTAGGCCAAATTCATGGTGGAGGGAGCCTCTAAACAGCCCAGTTTGGACCAATTCATGGTGGAGGGAGCCTCTAAAAATCCCAGTTTGGACCAATTCATGGTGGAGGGAGCCTCTAAACAGCCCAGTTTGGGCAAATTCATGGTGGAGGGAGCCTCTAAAAACCCCAGTTTGGACCAATTCATGGTGGAGGGAGCCTCTAAAAACCCCAGTTAGGCCAAATTCATGGTGGAGGGAGCCTCTAAACAGCCCAGTTTGGGCAAATTCATGGTGGAGGGAGCCTCTAAACAGCCCAGTTTGGACCAATTCATGGTGGAGGGAGCCTCTAAAAACCCCAGTTTGGACCAATTCATGGTTGAGGGAGCCTCTAAAAACCCCAGTTTGGACCAATTCATGGTGGAGGGAGCCTCTAAAAACCCCAGTTAGGCCAAATTCATGGTGGAGGGAGCCTGTAAAAACCCCAGTTAGGCCAAATTCATGGTGGAGGGAGCCTCTAAAAACCCCAGTTAGGCCAAATTCATGGTGGAGGGAGCCTCTAAACAGCCCAGTTTGGACCAATTCATGGTGGAGGGAGCCTCTAAACAGCCCAGTTTGGACCAATTCATGGTGGAGGGAGCCTCTAAAAATCCCAGTTTGGACCAATTCATGGTGGAGGGAGCCTCTAAACAGCCCAGTTTGGGCAAATTCATGGTGGAGGGAGCCTCTAAAACCCCCAGTTTGGACCAATTCATGGTGGAGTGAGCCTCTAAACAGCCCAGTTTGGGCAAATTCATGGTGGAGGGAGCCTCTAAACAGCCCAGTTTGGACCAATTCATGGTGGAGGGAGCCTCTAAAAATCGCAGTTTGGACCAATTCATGGTGGAGGGAGCCTCTAAACAGCCCAGTTTGGGCAAATTGATGGTGGAGGGAGCCTCTAAATATCCCAGTTTGGACCAATTCATGGTGGAGGGAGCCTCTAAACAGCCCATTTTGGGCAAATTCATGGTGGAGGGAGCCTCTAAAACCCCAGTTTGGACCAATTCATGGTGGAGGGAGCCTCTAAAAACCCCAGTTTGGACCAATTCATTGTGGAGGGAGCCTCTAAAAACCCCAGTTAGGCCAAATTCATGGTGGAGGGAGCCTCTAAAAACCCCAGTTAGGCGAAATTCATGGTGGAGGGAGCCTCTAAACAGCCCAGTTTGGACCAATTCATGGTGGAGGGAGCCTCTAAAAATCCCAGTTTGGACCAATTCATGGTGGAGGGAGCCTCTAAACAGCCCAGTTTGGGCAAATTCATGGTGGAGGGAGCCTCTAAAAACCCCAGTTTGGACCAATTCATGGTGGAGGGAGCCTCTAAACAGCCCAGTTTGGACCAATTCATGGTGGAGGGAGCCTCTAAACAGCCCAGTTTGGACCAATTCATGGTGGAGGGAGCCTCTAAAAATCCCAGTTTGGACCAATTCATGGTGGAGGGAGCCTCTAAACAGCCCAGTTTGGGCAAATTCATGGTGGAGGGAGCCTCTAAAAACCCCAGTTTGGACCAATTCATGGTGGAGTGAGCCTCTAAACAGCCCAGTTTGGGCAAATTCATGGTGGAGGGAGCCTCTAAACAGCCCAGTTTGGACCAATTCATGGTGGAGGGAGCCTCTAAACAGCCCAGTTTGGGCAAATTGATGGTGGAGGGAGCCTCTAAATATCCCAGTTTGGACCAATTCATGGTGGAGGGAGCCTCTAAACAGCCCATTTTGGGCAAATTCATGGTGGAGGGAGCCTCTAAAACCCCAGTTTGGACCAATTCATGGTGGAGGGAGCCTCTAAAAACCCCAGTTAGGCCAAATTCATGGTGGAGGGAGCCTCTAAAAACCCCAGTTAGGCGAAATTCATGGTGGAGGGAGCCTCTAAACAGCCCAGTTTGGACCAATTCATGGTGGAGGGAGCCTCTAAAAATCCCAGTTTGGACCAATTCATGGTGGAGGGAGCCTCTAAACAGCCCAGTTTGGGCAAATTCATGGTGGAGGGAGCCTCTAAAAACCCCAGTTTGGACCAATTCATGGTGGAGGGAGTCTCTAAAAACCCCAGTTTGGACCAATTCATGGTGGAGGGAGCCTCTAAAAACCCCAGTTAGGCCAAATTCATGGTGGAGGGAGCCTCTAAAAACCCCAGTTTGGACCAATTCATGGTGGAGGGAGCCTCTAAAAACCCCAGTTAGGCCAAATTCATGGTGGATGGAGCCTCTAAACAGCCCAGTTTGGGCAAATTCATGGTAGAGGGAGCCTCTAAAAACCCCAGTTTGGGCAAATTCATGGTGGAGGGAGCCTCTAAAAACCCCAGTTTGGACCAATTCATGGTGGAGGGAGCCTCTAAAAACCCCAGTTTGGACCAATTCATGGTGGAGGGAGCCTCTAAAAACCCCAGTTTGGACCAATTCATGGTGGAGGGAGCCTCTAAAAACCCCAGTTAGGCCAAATTCATGGTGGAGGGAGCCTCTAAACAGCCCAGTTTGGACCAATTCATGGTGGAGGGAGCCTCTAAAAACCCCAGTTTGGACCAATTCATGGTGGAGGGAGCATCTAAAAACCCCAGTTAGGCCAAATTCATGGTGGAGGGAGCCTCTAAACAGCCCAGTTTGGGCAAATTCATGGTGGAGGGAGCCTCTAAAAACCCCAGTTAGGCCAAATTCATGGTGGAGGAATCCTCTAAACAGCCCAGTTTGGGCAAATTCATGGTGGAGGGAGCCTCGAAAAACCCCAGTTTGGACCAATTCATGGTGGAGGGAGCCTCTAAAAACCCCAGTTTGGACCAATTCATGGTGGAGGGAGCTTCTAAAAACCCCAGTTAGGCCAAATTCATGGTGGGGGGAGCCTCTAAAAACCCCAGTTTGGACCAATTCATGGTGGAGGGAGCCCCTAAAACCCCCAGTTTGGACCAATTCATGGTGGAGGGAGCCTCTAAAAACCCCAGTTTGGACCAATTCATGGTGGAGGGAGCCTCTAAAAACCCCAGTTAGGCCAAATTCATGGTGGAGGGAGCCTCTAAACAGCCCAGTTTGGACCAATTCATGGTGGAGGGAGCCTCTAAAACCCCAGTTAGGCCAAATTCATGGTGGAGGGAGCCTCTAAACAGCCCAGTTTGGACCAATTCATGGTGGAGGGAGCCTCTAAAAATCCCAGTTTGGACCAATTCATGGTGGAGGGAGCCTCTAAACAGCCCAGTTTGGGCAAATTCATGGTGGAGGGAGCCTCTAAAAACCCCAGTTTGGACCAATTCATGGTGGAGGGAGCCTCTAAAAACCCCAGTTAGGCCAAATTCATGGTGGAGGGAGCCTCTAAACAGCCCAGTTTGGGCAAATTCATGGTGGAGGGAGCCTCTAAACAGCCCAGTTTGGACCAATTCATGGTGGAGGGAGCCTCTAAAAACCCCAGTTTGGACCAATTCATGGTTGAGGGAGCCTCTAAAAACCCCAGTTTGGACCAATTCATGGTGGAGGGAGCCTCTAAAAACCCCAGTTAGGCCAAATTCATGGTGGAGGGAGCCTGTAAAAACCCCAGTTAGGCCAAATTCATGGTGGAGGGAGCCTCTAAAAACCCCAGTTAGGCCAAGTTCGTGGTGGAGGGAGCCTCTAAACAGCCCAGTTTGGACCAATTCATGGTGGAGGGAGCCTCTAAACAGCCCAGTTTGGACCAATTCATGGTGGAGGGAGCCTCTAAAAATCCCAGTTTGGACCAATTCATGGTGGAGGGAGCCTCTAAACAGCCCAGTTTGGGCAAATTCATGGTGGAGGGAGCCTCTAAAAACCCCAGTTAGGCCTAATTCATGGTGGAGGGAGACTCTAAACAGCCCAGTTTGGACCAATTCATGGTGGAGGGAGCCTCTAAAAACCCCAGTTAGGCCAAATTCATGGTGGAGGGAGCCTCTAAACAGCCCAGTTTGGACCAATTCATGGTGGAGGGAGCCTCTAAAAATCCCAGTTTGGACCAATTCATGGTGGAGGGAGCCTCTAAACAGCCCAGTTTGGGCAAATTCATGGTGGAGGGAGCCTCTAAAAACCCCAGTTTGGACCAATTCATGGTGGAGTGAGCCTCTAAACAGCCCAGTTTGGGCAAATTCATGGTGGAGGGATCCTCTAAACAGCCCAGTTTGGACCAATTCATGGTGGAGGGAGCCTGTAAAAACCCCAGTTTGGACCAATTCATGGTTGAGGGAGCCTCTAAAAACCCCAGTTTGGACCAATTCATGGTGGAGGGAGCCTCTAAAAACCCCAGTTAGGCCAAATTCATGGTGGAGGGAGCCTGTAAAAACCCCAGTTAGGCCAAATTCATGGTGGAGGGAGCCTCTAAAAACCCCAGTTAGGCCAAGTTCATGGTGGAGGGAGCCTCTAAACAGCCCAGTTTGGACCAATTCATGGTGGAGGGAGCCTCTAAACAGCCCAGTTTGGACCAATTCATGGTGGAGGGAGCCTCTAAAAATCCCAGTTTGGACCAATTCATGGTGGAGGGAGCCTCTAAACAGCCCAGTTTGGGCAAATTCATGGTGGAGGGAGACTCTAAAAACCCCAGTTAGGCCTAATTCATGGTGGAGGGAGACTCTAAACAGCCCAGTTTGGACCAATTCATGGTAGAGGGAGCCTCTAAAAACCCCAGTTAGGCCAAATTCATGGTGGAGGGAGCCTCTAAACAGCCCAGTTTGGACCAATTCATGGTGGAGGGAGCCTCTAAAAATCCCAGTTTGGACCAATTCATGGTGGAGGGAGCCTCTAAACAGCCCAGTTTGGGCAAATTCATGGTGGAGGGAGCCTCTAAAAACCCCAGTTTGGACCAATTCATGATGGAGTGAGCCTCTAAACAGCCCAGTTTGGGCAAATTCATGGTGGAGGGAGCCTCTAAACAGCCCAGTTTGGACCAATTCATGGTGGAGGGAGCCTCTAAAAATCGCAGTTTGGACCAATTCATGGTGGAGGGAGCCTCTAAACAGCCCAGTTTGGGCAAATTGATGGTGGAGGGAGCCTCTAAATATCCCAGTTTGGACCAATTCATGGTGGAGGGAGCCTCTAAACAGCCCAGTTTGGGCAAATTCATGGTGGAGGGAGCCTCTAAAACCCCAGTTTGGACCAATTCATGGTGGAGGGAGCCTCTAAAAACCCCAGTTTGGACCAATTCATGGTGGAGGGAGCCTCTAAAAACCCCAGTTAGGCCAAATTCATGGTGGAGGGAGCCTCTAAAAACCCCAGTTAGGCGAAATTCATGGTGGAGGGAGCCTCTAAACAGCCCAGTTTGGACCAATTCATGGTGGAGGGAGCCTCTAAAAATCCCAGTTTGGACCAATTCGTGGTGGAGGGAGCCTCTAAACAGCCCAGTTTGGGCAAATTCATGGTGGAGGGAGCCTCTAAAAACCCCAGTTTGGACCAATTCATGGTGGAGGGAGCCTCTAAAAACCCCAGTTTGGACCAATTCATGGTGGAGGGAGCCTCTAAAAACCCCAGTTAGGCCAAATTCATGGTGGAGGGAGCCTCTAAAAACCCCAGTTTGGACCAATTCATGGTGGAGGGAGCCCCTAAAACCCCCAGTTTGGACCAATTCATGGTGGAGGGAGCCTCTAAAAACCCCAGTTTGGACCAATTCATGGTGGAGGGAGCCTCTAAAAACCCCAGTTAGGCCTAATTCATGGTGGAGGGAGCCTCTAAACAGCCCAGTTTGGACCAATTCATGGTGGAGGGAGCCTCTAAAAACCCCAGTTTGGACCAATTCATGGTGGAGGGAGCCTCTAAAAACCCCAGTTTGGACCAATTCATGGTGGAGGGAGCCTCTAAAAACCCCAGTTAGGCCAAATTCATGGTGGAGGGAGCCTCTAAAAACCCCAGTTTGGACCAATTCATGGTGGAGGGAGCCTCTAAAACCCCCAGTTTGGACCAATTCATGGTGGAGGGAGCCTCTAAAAACCCCAGTTTGGACCAATTCATGGTGGAGGGAGCCTCTAAAAACCCCAGTTAGGCCAAATTCATGGTGGAGGGAGCCTCTAAACAGCCCAGTTTGGACCAATTCATGGTGGAGGGAGCCTCTAAAAACCCCAGTTAGGCCAAATTCATGGTGGAGGGAGCCTCTAAACAGCCCAGTTTGGACCAATTCATGGTGGAGGGAGCCTCTAAAACCCCAGTTAGGCCAAATTCATGGTGGAGGGAGCCTCTAAACAGCCCAGTTTGGACCAATTCATGGTGGAGGGAGCCTCTAAAAATCCCAGTTTGGACCAATTCATGGTGGAGGGAGCCTCTAAACAGCCCAGTTTGGGCAAATTCATGGTGGAGGGAGCCTCTAAAAACCCCAGTTTGGACCAATTCATGGTGGAGGGAGCCTCTAAAAACCCCAGTTTGGACCAATTCATGGTGGAGGGAGCCTCTAAACAGACCAGTTTGGACCAATTCATGGTGGAGGGAGCCTCTAAAAACCCCAGTTAGGCCAAATTCATGGTTTAGGGAGCCTCTAAACAGCCCAGTTTGGACCAATTCATGGTGGAGGGAGCCTCTAAAACCCCCAGTTAGGCCAAATTCATGGTGGAGGGAGCCTCTAAACAGCCCAGTTTGGACCAATTCATGGTGGAGGGAGCCTCTAAAAATCCCAGTTTGGACCAATTCATGGTGGAGGGAGCCTCTAAAAATCCCAGTTTGGACCAATTCATGGTGGAGGGAGCCTCTAAACAGCCCAGTTTGGGCACATTCATGGTGGAGGGAGCCTCTAAAAACCCCAGTTTGGACCAATTCATGGTGGAGAGAGCCTCTAAAAACCCCAGTTAGGCCAAATTCATGGTGGAGGGAGCCTCTAAAAACCCCAGTTAGGCCTAATTCATGGTGGAGGGAGCCTCTAAACAGCCCAGTTTGGACCAATTCATGGTGGAGGGAGCCTCTAAAAACACCAGTTAGGCCAAATTTATGGTGGAGGGAGCCTCTAAACAGCCCAGTTTGGACCAATTCATGGTGGAGGGAGCCTCTAAAAATCCCAGTTTGGACCAATTCATGGTGGAGGGAGCATCTAAACAGCCCAGTTTGGACCAATTCATGGTGGAGGGAGCCTCTAAACAGCCCAGTTTGGCCAAATTCATGGTGGAGGGAGCCTCTAAAAACCCCAGTTTGGACCAATTCATGGTGGAGGGAGCCTCTAAAAACCCCAGTTTGGACCAATTCATGGTGGAGAGAGCCTCTAAAAATCCCAGTTTGGACCAATTCATGGTGGAGGGAGCCTCTAAACAGCCCAGTTTGGGCAAATTCATGGTGGAGGGAGCCTCTAAACAGCCCAGTTTGGACCAATTCATGGTGGAGGGAGCCTCTAAACAGCCCAGTTTGGACCAATTCATGGTGGAGGGAGTCTCTAAAAATCCCAGTTTGGACCAATTCATGGTGGAGGGAGCCTCTAAAAACCCCAGTTTGGACCAATTCATGGTGGAGGGAGCCTCTAAAAACCCCAGTTAGGCCAAATTCATGGTGGATGGAGCCTCTAAACAGCCCAGTTTGGGCAAATTCATGGTAGAGGGAGCCTCTAAAAACCCCAGTTTGGGCAAATTCATGGTGGAGGGAGCCTCTAAAAACCCCAGTTTGGACCAATTCATGGTGGAGGGAGCCTCTAAAAACCCCAGTTTGGACCAATTCATGGTGGAGGGAGCCTCTAAAAACCCCAGTTAGGCCAAATTCATGGTGGAGGGAGCCTCTAAACAGCCCAGTTTGGGCAAATTCATGGTGGAGGGAGCCTCTAAACAGCCCAGTTTGGGCAAATTCATGGTGGAGGGAGCCTCTAAAAACCCCAGTTTGGACCAATTCATGGTGGAGGGAGCCTCTAAAAACCCCAGTTTGGACCAATTCATGGTGGAGGGAGCCTCTAAAAACCCCAGTTAGGCCAAATTCATGGTGGAGGGAGCCTCTAAACAGCCCAGTTTGGACCAATTCATGGTGGAGGGAGCCTCTAAAAACCCCAGTTTGGACCAATTCATGGTGGAGGGAGCATCTAAAAACCCCAGTTAGGCCAAATTCATGGTGGAGGGAGCCTCTAAACAGCCCAGTTTGGGCAAATTCATGGTGGAGGGAGCCTCTAAACAGCCCAGTTTGGGCAAATTCATGGTGGAGGGAGCCTCGAAAAACCCCAGTTTGGACCAATTCATGGTGGAGGGAGCCTCTAAAAACCCCAGTTTGGACCAATTCATGGTGGAGGGAGCTTCTAAAAACCCCAGTTAGGCCAAATTCATGGTGGAGGGAGCCTCTAAAAACCCCAGTTTGGACCAATTCATGGTGGAGGGAGCCCCTAAAACCACCAGTTTGGACCAATTCATGGTGGAGGGAGCCTCTAAAAACCCCAGTTTGGACCAATTCATGGTGGAGGGAGCCTCTAAAAACCCCAGTTAGGCCAAGTTCATGGTGGAGGGAGCCTCTAAACAGCCCAGTTTGGACCAATTCATGGTGGAGGGAGCCTCTAAAACCCCAGTTAGGCCAAATTCATGGTGGAGGGAGCCTCTAAACAGCCCAGTTTGGACCAATTCATGGTGGAGGGAGCCTCTAAAAATCCCAGTTTGGACCAATTCATGGTGGAGGGAGCCTCTAAACAGCCCAGTTTGGGCAAATTCATGGTGGAGGGAGCCTCTAAAAACCCCAGTTTGGACCAATTCATGGTGGAGGGAGCCTCTAAAAACCCCAGTTAGGCCAAATTCATGGTGGAGGGAGCCTCTAAACAGCCCAGTTTGGGCAAATTCATGGTGGAGGGAGCCTCTAAACAGCCCAGTTTGGACCAATTCATGGTGGAGGGAGCCTCTAAAAACCCCAGTTTGGACCAATTCATGGTTGAGGGAGCCTCTAAAAACCCCAGTTTGGACCAATTCATGGTGGAGGGAGCCTCTAAAAACCCCAGTTAGGCCAAAATCATGGTGGAGGGAGCCTGTAAAAACCCCAGTTAGGCCAAATTCATGGTGGAGGGAGCCTCTAAAAACCCAGTTAGGCCAATTCATGGTGGAGGGAGCCTCTAAACAGCCCAGTTTGGACCAATTCATGGTGGAGGGAGCCTCTAAAATCCCAGTTTGGACCAATTCATGGTGGAGGGAGCCTCTAAACAGCCCAGTTTGGGCAAATTCATGGTGGAGGGAGCCTCTATAAACCCAGTTTGGACCAATTCATGGTGGAGTGAGCCTCTAAACAGCCCAGTTTGGGCAAATTCATGGTGGAGGGAGCCTCTAAACAGCCCAGTTTGGACCAATTCATGGTGGAGGGAGCCTCTAAAAATCGCAGTTTGGACCAATTCATGGTGGAGGGAGCCTCTAAACAGCCAGTTTGGGCAAATTGATGGTGGAGGGAGCCTCTAAATATCCCAGTTTGGACCAATTCATGGTGGAGGGAGCCTCTAAACAGCCCATTTTGGGCAAATTCATGGTGGAGGGAGCCTCTAAAACCCCAGTTTGGACCAATTCATGGTGGAGGGAGCCTCTAAAAACCCCAGTTTGGACCAATTCATTGTGGAGGGAGCCTCTAAAAACCCCAGTTAGGCCAAATTCATGGTGGAGGGAGCCTCTAAAAACCCCAGTTAGGCGAAATTCATGGTGGAGGGAGCCTCTAAACAGCCCAGTTTGGACCAATTCATGGTGGAGGGAGCCTCTAAAAATCCCAGTTTGGACCAATTCATGGTGGAGGGAGCCTCTAAACAGCCAGTTTGGGCAAATTCATGGTGGAGGGAGCCTCTAAAAACCCCAGTTTGGACCAATTCATGGTGGAGGGAGCCTCTAAAAACCCCAGTTTGGACCAATTCATGGTGGAGGGAGCCTCTAAAAACCCCAGTTAGGCCAAATTCATGGTGGAGGGAGCCTCTAAAAACCCCAGTTTGGACCAATTCATGGTGGAGGGAGCCTCTAAAAACCCCAGTTAGGCCAAATTCATGGTGGATGGAGCCTCTAAACAGCCCAGTTTGGGCAAATTCATGGTAGAGGGAGCCTCTAAAAACCCCAGTTTGGGCAAATTCATGGTGGAGGGAGCCTCTAAAAACCCCAGTTTGGACCAATTCATGGTGGAGGGAGCCTCTAAAAACCCCAGTTTGGACCAATTCATGGTGGAGGGAGACTCTAAAAACCCCAGTTAGGCCAAATTCATGGTGGAGGGAGCCTCTAAACAGCCCAGTTTGGGCAAATTCATGGTGGAGGGAGCCTCTAAACAGCCCAGTTTGGGCCAAATTCATGGTGGAGGGAGCCTCTAAAAACCCCAGTTTGGACCAATTCATGGTGGAGGGAGCCTCTAAAAACCCAGTTTGGACCAATTCATGGTGGAGGGAGCCTCTAAAAACCCCAGTTAGGCCAAATTCATGGTGGAGGGAGCCTCTAAACAGCCCAGTTTGGACCAATTCATGGTGGAGGGAGCCTCTAAAAACCCCAGTTTGGACCAATTCATGGTGGAGGGAGCATCTAAAAACCCAGTTAGGCCAAATTCATGGTGGAGGGAGCCTCTAAACAGCCCAGTTTGGGCAAATTCATGGTGGAGGGAGCCTCTAAAAACCCCAGTTAGGCCAAATTCATGGTGGAGGAATCCTCTAAACAGCCCAGTTTGGGCAAATTCATGGTGGAGGGAGCCTCGAAAACCCCAGTTTGGACCAATTCATGGTGGAGGGAGCCTCTAAAAACCCCAGTTTGGACCAATTCATGGTGGAGGGAGCTTCTAAAAACCCCAGTTAGGCCAAATTCATGGTGGAGGGAGCCTCTAAAAACCCCAGTTTGGACCAATTCATGGTGGAGGGAGCCCCTAAAACCCCCAGTTTGGACCAATTCATGGTGGAGGGAGCCTCTAAAAACCCAGTTTGGACCAATTCATGGTGGAGGGAGCCTCTAAAAACCCCAGTTAGGCCAAATTCATGGTGGAGGGAGCCTCTAAAAACCCCAGTTTGGACCAATTCATGGTGGAGGGAGCCTCTAAAAACCCCAGTTAGGCCAAATTCATGGTGGATGGAGCCTCTAAACAGCCCAGTTTGGGCAAATTCATGGTAGAGGGAGCCTCTAAAAACCCCAGTTTGGGCAAATTCATGGTGGAGGGAGCCTCTAAAAACCCCAGTTTGGACCAATTCATGGTGGAGGGAGCCTCTAAAAACCCCAGTTTGGACCAATTCATGGTGGAGGGAGACTCTAAAAACCCCAGTTAGGCCAAATTCATGGTGGAGGGAGCCTCTAAACAGCCCAGTTTGGGCAAATTCATGGTGGAGGGAGCCTCTAAACAGCCCAGTTTGGGGCAAATTCATGGTGGAGGGAGCCTCTAAAAACCCCAGTTTGGACCAATTCATGGTGGAGGGAGCCTCTAAAAACCCCAGTTTGGACCAATTCATGGTGGAGGGAGCCTCTAAAAACCCCAGTTAGGCCAAATTCATGGTGGAGGGAGCCTCTAAACAGCCCAGTTTGGACCAATTCATGGTGGAGGGAGCCTCTAAAAACCCCAGTTTGGACCAATTCATGGTGGAGGGAGCATCTAAAAACCCCAGTTAGGCCAAATTCATGGTGGAGGGAGCCTCTAAACAGCCCAGTTTGGGCAAATTCATGGTGGAGGGAGCCTCTAAAAACCCCAGTTAGGCCAAATTCATGGTGGAGGAATCCTCTAAACAGCCCAGTTTGGGCAAATTCATGGTGGAGGGAGCCTCGAAAACCCCAGTTTGGACCAATTCATGGTGGAGGGAGCCTCTAAAAACCCCAGTTTGGACCAATTCATGGTGGAGGGAGCTTCTAAAAACCCAGTTAGGCCAAATTCATGGTGGAGGGAGCCTCTAAAAACCCCAGTTTGGACCAATTCATGGTGGAGGGAGCCCCTAAAACCCCCAGTTTGGACCAATTCATGGTGGAGGGAGCCTCTAAAAACCCCAGTTTGGACCAATTCATGGTGGAGGGAGCCTCTAAAAACCCCAGTTAGGCCAAATTCATGGTGGAGGGAGCCTCTAAACAGCCCAGTTTGGACCAATTCATGGTGGAGGGAGCCTCTAAAACCCCAGTTAGGCCAAATTCATGGTGGAGGGAGCCTCTAAACAGCCCAGTTTGGACCAATTCATGGTGGAGGGAGCCTCTAAAAATCCCAGTTTGGACCAATTCATGGTGGAGGGAGCCTCTAAACAGCCCAGTTTGGGCAAATTCATGGTGGAGGGAGCCTCTAAAAACCCCAGTTTGGACCAATTCATGGTGGAGGGAGCCTCTAAAAACCCCAGTTAGGCCAAATTCATGGTGGAGGGAGCCTCTAAACAGCCCAGTTTGGGCAAATTCATGGTGGAGGGAGCCTCTAAACAGCCCAGTTTGGACCAATTCATGGTGGAGGGAGCCTCTAAAAACCCCAGTTTGGACCAATTCATGGTGGAGGGAGCCTCTAAAAACCCCAGTTAGGCCAAATTCATGGTGGAGGGAGCCTGTAAAAACCCCAGTTTGGACCAATTCATGGTGGAGGGAGCCTCTAAAAATCGCAGTTTGGACCAATTCATGGTGGAGGGAGCCTCTAAACAGCCCAGTTTGGGCAAATTGATGGTGGAGGGAGCCTCTAAATATCCCAGTTTGGACCAATTCATGGTGGAGGGAGCCTCTAAACAGCCCATTTTGGGCAAATTCATGGTGGAGGGAGCCTCTAAAACCCCAGTTTGGACCAATTCATGGTGGAGGGAGCCTCTAAAAACCCCAGTTTGGACCAATTCATTGTGGAGGGAGCCTCTAAAAACCCCAGTTAGGCCAAATTCATGGTGGAGGGAGCCTCTAAAAAACCCCAGTTAGGCGAAATTCATGGTGGAGGGAGCCTCTAAACAGCCCAGTTTGACCAATTCATGGTGGAGGGAGCCTCTAAAAATCCCAGTTTGGACCAATTCATGGTGGAGGGAGCCTCTAAACAGCCCAGTTTGGGCAAATTCATGGTGGAGGGAGCCTCTAAAAACCCCAGTTTGGACCAATTCATGGTGGAGGGAGCCTCTAAAAACCCCAGTTTGGACCAATTCATGGTGGAGGGAGCCTCTAAAACCCCAGTTAGGCCAAATTCATGGTGGAGGGAGCCTCTAAAAACCCCAGTTTGGACCAATTCATGGTGGAGGGAGCCTCTAAAAACCCCAGTTAGGCCAAATTCATGGTGGATGGAGCCTCTAAACAGCCCAGTTTGGGCAAATTCATGGTAGAGATGGTAGAGGGAGCCTCTAAAAACCCCAGTTTGGGCAAATTCATGGTGGAGGGAGCCTCTAAAAACCCCAGTTTGGACCAATTCATGGTGGAGGGAGCCTCTAAAAACCCCAGTTTGGACCAATTCATGGTGGAGGGAGCCTCTAAAAACCCCAGTTAGGCCAAATTCATGGTGGAGGGAGCCTCTAAACAGCCCAGTTTGGACCAATTCATGGTGGAGGGAGCCTCTAAAAACCCCAGTTTGGACCAATTCATGGTGGAGGGAGCATCTAAAAACCCCAGTTAGGCCAAATTCATGGTGGAGGGAGCCTCTAAACAGCCCAGTTTGGGCAAATTCATGGTGGAGGGAGCCTCTAAAAACCCCAGTTAGGCCAAATTCATGGTGGAGGAATCCTCTAAACAGCCCAGTTTGGGCAAATTCATGGTGGAGGGAGCCTCGAAAAACCCCAGTTTGGACCAATTCATGGTGGAGGGAGCCTCTAAAAACCCAGTTTGGACCAATTCATGGTGGAGGGAGCTTCTAAAAACCCCAGTTAGGCCAAATTCATGGTGGAGGGAGCCTCTAAAAACCCCAGTTTGGACCAATTCATGGTGGAGGGAGCCCCTAAAACCCCCAGTTTGGACCAATTCATGGTGGAGGGAGCCTCTAAAAACCCCAGTTTGGACCAATTCATGGTGGAGGGAGCCTCTAAAAACCCCAGTTAGGCCAAATTCATGGTGGAGGGAGCCTCTAAAAACCCCAGTTTGGACCAATTCATGGTGGAGGGAGCCTCTAAAAACCCCAGTTAGGCCAAATTCATGGTGGATGGAGCCTCTAAACAGCCCAGTTTGGGCAAATTCATGGTAGAGGGAGCCTCTAAAAACCCCAGTTTGGGCAAATTCATGGTGGAGGGAGCCTCTAAAAACCCCAGTTTGGACCAATTCATGGTGGAGGGAGCCTCTAAAAACCCCAGTTTGGACCAATTCATGGTGGAGGGAGACTCTAAAAACCCCAGTTAGGCCAAATTCATGGTGGAGGGAGCCTCTAAACAGCCCAGTTTGGGCAAATTCATGGTGGAGGGAGCCTCTAAACAGCCCAGTTTGGGCAAATTCATGGTGGAGGGAGCCTCTAAAAACCCCAGTTTGGACCAATTCATGGTGGAGGGAGCCTCTAAAAACCCCAGTTTGGACCAATTCATGGTGGAGGGAGCCTCTAAAAACCCCAGTTAGGCCAAATTCATGGTGGAGGGAGCCTCTAAACAGCCCAGTTTGGACCAATTCATGGTGGAGGGAGCCTCTAAAAACCCCAGTTTGGACCAATTCATGGTGGAGGGAGCATCTAAAAACCCCAGTTAGGCCAAATTCATGGTGGAGGGAGCCTCTAAACAGCCCAGTTTGGGCAAATTCATGGTGGAGGGAGCCTCTAAAAACCCCAGTTAGGCCAAATTCATGGTGGAGGAATCCTCTAAACAGCCCAGTTTGGGCAAATTCATGGTGGAGGGAGCCTCGAAAACCCCCAGTTTGGACCAATTCATGGTGGAGGGAGCCTCTAAAAACCCCAGTTTGGACCAATTCATGGTGGAGGGAGCTTCTAAAAACCCCAGTTAGGCCAAATTCATGGTGGAGGGAGCCTCTAAAAACCCCAGTTTGGACCAATTCATGGTGGAGGGAGCCCTAAAACCCCCAGTTTGGACCAATTCATGGTGGAGGGAGCCTCTAAAAACCCCAGTTTGGACCAATTCATGGTGGAGGGAGCCTCTAAAAACCCCAGTTAGGCCAAATTCATGGTGGAGGGAGCCTCTAAACAGCCCAGTTTGGACCAATTCATGGTGGAGGGAGCCTCTAAAACCCCAGTTAGGCCAAATTCATGGTGGAGGGAGCCTCTAAACAGCCCAGTTTGGACCAATTCATGGTGGAGGGAGCCTCTAAAAATCCCAGTTTGGACCAATTCATGGTGGAGGGAGCCTCTAAACAGCCCAGTTTGGGCAAATTCATGGTGGAGGGAGCCTCTAAAAACCCCAGTTTGGACCAATTCATGGTGGAGGGAGCCTCTAAAAACCCCAGTTAGGCCAAATTCATGGTGGAGGGAGCCTCTAAACAGCCCAGTTTGGGCAAATTCATGGTGGAGGGAGCCTCTAAACAGCCCAGTTTGGACCAATTCATGGTGGAGGGAGCCTCTAAAAACCCCAGTTTGGACCAATTCATGGTGGAGGGAGCCTCTAAAAACCCCAGTTAGGCCAAATTCATGGTGGAGGGAGCCTGTAAAAACCCCAGTTTGGACCAATTCATGGTGGAGGGAGCCTCTAAAATCGCAGTTTGGACCAATTCATGGTGGAGGGAGCCTCTAAACAGCCCAGTTTGGGCAAATTGATGGTGGAGGGAGCCTCTAAATATCCAGTTTGGACCAATTCATGGTGGAGGGAGCCTCTAAACAGCCCATTTTGGGCAAATTCATGGTGGAGGGAGCCTCTAAAACCCCAGTTTGGACCAATTCATGGTGGAGGGAGCCTCTAAAAACCCCAGTTTGGACCAATTCATTGTGGAGGGAGCCTCTAAAAAACCCCAGTTAGGCCAAATTCATGGTGGAGGGAGCCTCTAAAAACCCCAGTTAGGCGAAATTCATGGTGGAGGGAGCCTCTAAACAGCCCAGTTTGGACCAATTCATGGTGGAGGGAGCCTCTAAAAATCCCAGTTTGGACCAATTCATGGTGGAGGGAGCCTCTAAACAGCCCAGTTTGGGCAAATTCATGGTGGAGGGAGCCTCTAAAAACCCCAGTTTGGACCAATTCATGGTGGAGGGAGCCTCTAAAAACCCCAGTTTGGACCAATTCATGGTGGAGGGAGCCTCTAAAAACCCCAGTTAGGCCAAATTCATGGTGGAGGGAGCCTCTAAAAACCCCAGTTTGGACCAATTCATGGTGGAGGGAGCCTCTAAAAACCCCAGTTAGGCCAAATTCATGGTGGATGGAGCCTCTAAACAGCCCAGTTTGGGCAAATTCATGGTAGAGGGAGCCTCTAAAAACCCCAGTTTGGGCAAATTCATGGTGGAGGGAGCCTCTAAAAACCCAGTTTGGACCAATTCATGGTGGAGGGAGCCTCTAAAAACCCCAGTTTGGACCAATTCATGGTGGAGGGAGCCTCTAAAAACCCCAGTTAGGCCAAATTCATGGTGGAGGGAGCCTCTAAACAGCCCAGTTTGGACCAATTCATGGTGGAGGGAGCCTCTAAAAACCCCAGTTTGGACCAATTCATGGTGGAGGGAGCATCTAAAAACCCCAGTTAGGCCAAATTCATGGTGGAGGGAGCCTCTAAACAGCCCAGTTTGGGCAAATTCATGGTGGAGGGAGCCTCTAAAAACCCCAGTTAGGCCAAATTCATGGTGGAGGAATCCTCTAAACAGCCCAGTTTGGGCAAATTCATGGTGGAGGGAGCCTCGAAAAACCCCAGTTTGGACCAATTCATGGTGGAGGGAGCCTCTAAAAACCCAGTTTGGACCAATTCATGGTGGAGGGAGCTTCTAAAAACCCCAGTTAGGCCAAATTCATGGTGGAGGGAGCCTCTAAAAACCCCAGTTTGGACCAATTCATGGTGGAGGGAGCCCCTAAAACCCCCAGTTTGGACCAATTCATGGTGGAGGGAGCCTCTAAAAACCCCAGTTTGGACCAATTCATGGTGGAGGGAGCCTCTAAAAACCCCAGTTAGGCCAAATTCATGGTGGAGGGAGCCTCTAAAAACCCCAGTTTGGACCAATTCATGGTGGAGGGAGCCTCTAAAAACCCCAGTTAGGCCAAATTCATGGTGGATGGAGCCTCTAAACAGCCCAGTTTGGGCAAATTCATGGTAGAGGGAGCCTCTAAAAACCCCAGTTTGGGCAAATTCATGGTGGAGGGAGCCTCTAAAAACCCCAGTTTGGACCAATTCATGGTGGAGGGAGCCTCTAAAAACCCCAGTTTGGACCAATTCATGGTGGAGGGAGACTCTAAAAACCCCAGTTAGGCCAAATTCATGGTGGAGGGAGCCTCTAAACAGCCCAGTTTGGGCAAATTCATGGTGGAGGGAGCCTCTAAACAGCCCAGTTTGGGCAAATTCATGGTGGAGGGAGCCTCTAAAAACCCCAGTTTGGACCAATTCATGGTGGAGGGAGCCTCTAAAAACCCCAGTTTGGACCAATTCATGGTGGAGGGAGCCTCTAAAAACCCCAGTTAGGCCAAATTCATGGTGGAGGGAGCCTCTAAACAGCCCAGTTTGGACCAATTCATGGTGGAGGGAGCCTCTAAAAACCCCAGTTTGGACCAATTCATGGTGGAGGGAGCATCTAAAAACCCCAGTTAGGCCAAATTCATGGTGGAGGGAGCCTCTAAACAGCCCAGTTTGGGCAAATTCATGGTGGAGGGAGCCTCTAAAAACCCCAGTTAGGCCAAATTCATGGTGGAGGGAATCCTCTAAACAGCCCAGTTTGGGCAAATTCATGGTGGAGGGAGCCTCGAAAAACCCCAGTTTGGACCAATTCATGGTGGAGGGAGCCTCTAAAAACCCAGTTTGGACCAATTCATGGTGGAGGGAGCTTCTAAAAACCCCAGTTAGGCCAAATTCATGGTGGAGGGAGCCTCTAAAAACCCCAGTTTGGACCAATTCATGGTGGAGGGAGCCCCTAAAACCCCCAGTTTGGACCAATTCATGGTGGAGGGAGCCTCTAAAAACCCCAGTTTGGACCAATTCATGGTGGAGGGAGCCTCTAAAAACCCCAGTTAGGCCAAATTCATGGTGGAGGCAGCCTCTAAACAGCCCAGTTTGGACCAATTCATGGTGGAGGGAGCCTCTAAAACCCCAGTTAGGCCAAATTCATGGTGGAGGGAGCCTCTAAACAGCCCAGTTTGGACCAATTCATGGTGGAGGGAGCCTCTAAAAATCCCAGTTTGGACCAATTCATGGTGGAGGGAGCCTCTAAACAGCCCAGTTTGGGCAAATTCATGGTGGAGGGAGCCTCTAAAAACCCCAGTTTGGACCAATTCATGGTGGAGGGAGCCTCTAAAAACCCCAGTTAGGCCAAATTCATGGTGGAGGGAGCCTCTAAACAGCCCAGTTTGGGCAAATTCATGGTGGAGGGAGCCTCTAAACAGCCCAGTTTGGACCAATTCATGGTGGAGGGAGCCTCTAAAAACCCCAGTTTGGACCAATTCATGGTGGAGGGAGCCTCTAAAAACCCCAGTTAGGCCAAATTCATGGTGGAGGGAGCCTGTAAAAACCCCAGTTAGGCCAAATTCATGGTGGAGGGAGCCTCTAAAAACCCCAGTTAGGCCAAGTTCATGGTGGAGGGAGCCTCTAAACAGCCCAGTTTGGACCAATTCATGGTGGAGGGAGCCTCTAAACAGCCCAGTTTGGACCAATTCATGGTGGAGGGAGCCTCTAAAAATCCCAGTTTGGACCAATTCATGGTGGAGGGAGCCTCTAAACAGCCCAGTTTGGGCAAATTCATGGTGGAGGGAGCCTCTAAAAACCCCAGTTAGGCCTAATTCATGGTGGAGGGAGACTCTAAACAGCCCAGTTTGGACCAATTCATGGTGGAGGGAGCCTCTAAAAACCCCAGTTAGGCCAAATTCATGGTGGAGGGTGCCTCTAAACAGCCCAGTTTGGACCAATTCATGGTGGAGGGAGCCTCTAAAAATCCCAGTTTGGACCAATTCATGGTGGAGGGAGCCTCTAAACAGCCCAGTTTGGGCAAATTCATGGTGGAGGGAGCCTCTAAAAACCCCAGTTTGGACCAATTCATGGTGGAGTGAGCCTCTAAACAGCCCAGTTTGGGCAAATTCATGGTGGAGGGAGCCTCTAAACAGCCCAGTTTGGACCAATTCATGGTGGAGGGAGCCTCTAAAAATCGCAGTTTGGACCAATTCATGGTGGAGGGAGCCTCTAAACAGCCCAGTTTGGGCAAATTGATGGTGGAGGGAGCCTCTAAATATCCCAGTTTGGACCAATTCATGGTGGAGGGAGCCTCTAAACAGCCCAGTTTGGGCAAATTCATGGTGGAGGGAGCCTCTAAAACCCCAGTTTGGACCAATTCATGGTGGAGGGAGCCTCTAAAAACCCCAGTTTGGACCAATTCATGGTGGAGGGAGCCTCTAAAAACCCCAGTTAGGCCAAATTCATGGTGGAGGGAGCCTCTAAAAACCCCAGTTAGGCGAAATTCATGGTGGAGGGAGCCTCTAAACAGCCCAGTTTGGACCAATTCATGGTGGAGGGAGCCTCTAAAAATCCCAGTTTGGACCAATTCGTGGTGGAGGGAGCCTCTAAACAGCCCAGTTTGGGCAAATTCATGGTGGAGGGAGCCTCTAAAAACCCCAGTTTGGACCAATTCATGGTGGAGGGAGCCTCTAAAAACCCCAGTTTGGACCAATTCATGGTGGAGGGAGCCTCTAAAAACCCCAGTTAGGCCAAATTCATGGTGGAGGGAGCCTCTAAACAGCCCAGTTTGGACCAATTCATGGTGGAGGGAGCCTCTAAAAACCCCAGTTTGGACCAATTCATGGTGGAGGGAGCCTCTAAAAACCCCAGTTTGGACCAATTCATGGTGGAGGGAGCCTCTAAAAACCCCAGTTAGGCCAAATTCATGGTGGAGGGAGCCTCTAAAAACCCCAGTTTGGACCAATTCATGGTGGAGGGAGCCTCTAAAACCCCCAGTTTGGACCAATTCATGGTGGAGGGAGCCTCTAAAAACCCCAGTTTGGACCAATTCATGGTGGAGGGAGCCTCTAAAAACCCCAGTTAGGCCAAATTCATGGTGGAGGGAGCCTCTAAACAGCCCAGTTTGGACCAATTCATGGTGGAGGGAGCCTCTAAAAACCCCAGTTAGGCCAAATTCATGGTGGAGGGAGCCTCTAAACAGCCCAGTTTGGACCAATTCATGGTGGAGGGAGCCTCTAAAACCCCAGTTAGGCCAAATTCATGGTGGAGGGAGCCTCTAAACAGCCCAGTTTGGACCAATTCATGGTGGAGGGAGCCTCTAAAAATCCCAGTTTGGACCAATTCATGGTGGAGGGAGCCTCTAAACAGCCCAGTTTGGGCAAATTCATGGTGGAGGGAGCCTCTAAAAACCCCAGTTTGGACCAATTCATGGTGGAGGGAGCCTCTAAAAACCCCAGTTTGGACCAATTCATGGTGGAGGGAGCCTCTAAACAGACCAGTTTGGACCAATTCATGGTGGAGGGAGCCTCTAAAAACCCCAGTTAGGCCAAATTCATGGTTTAGGGAGCCTCTAAACAGCCCAGTTTGGACCAATTCATGGTGGAGGGAGCCTCTAAAACCCCCAGTTAGGCCAAATTCATGGTGGAGGGAGCCTCTAAACAGCCCAGTTTGGACCAATTCATGGTGGAGGGAGCCTCTAAAAATCCCAGTTTGGACCAATTCATGGTGGAGGGAGCCTCTAAAAATCCCAGTTTGGACCAATTCATGGTGGAGGGAGCCTCTAAACAGCCCAGTTTGGGCACATTCATGGTGGAGGGAGCCTCTAAAAACCCCAGTTTGGACCAATTCATGGTGGAGAGAGCCTCTAAAAACCCCAGTTAGGCCAAATTCATGGTGGAGGGAGCCTCTAAAAACCCCAGTTAGGCCTAATTCATGGTGGAGGGAGCCTCTAAACAGCCCAGTTTGGACCAATTCATGGTGGAGGGAGCCTCTAAAAACACCAGTTAGGCCAAATTCATGGTGGAGGGAGCCTCTAAACAGCCCAGTTTGGACCAATTCATGGTGGAGGGAGCCTCTAAAAATCCCAGTTTGGACCAATTCATGGTGGAGGGAGCATCTAAACAGCCCAGTTTGGACCAATTCATGGTGGAGGGAGCCTCTAAACAGCCCAGTTTGGCCAAATTCATGGTGGAGGGAGCCTCTAAAAACCCCAGTTTGGACCAATTCATGGTGGAGGGAGCCTCTAAAAACCCCAGTTTGGACCAATTCATGGTGGAGAGAGCCTCTAAAAATCCCAGTTTGGACCAATTCATGGTGGAGGGAGCCTCTAAACAGCCCAGTTTGGGCAAATTCATGGTGGAGGGAGCCTCTAAACAGCCCAGTTTGGACCAATTCATGGTGGAGGGAGCCTCTAAACAGCCCAGTTTGGACCAATTCATGGTGGAGGGAGCCTCTAAAAATCCCAGTTTGGACCAATTCATGGTGGAGGGAGCCTCTAAAAACCCCAGTTTGGACCAATTCATGGTGGAGGGAGCCTCTAAAAACCCCAGTTAGGCCAAATTCATGGTGGAGGGAGCCTCTAAAAACCCCAGTTTGGGCAAATTCATGGTGGAGGGAGCCTCTAAAAACCCCAGTTTGGACCAATTCATGGTGGAGGGAGCCTCTAAAAACCCCAGTTTGGACCAATTCATGGTGGAGGGAGCCTCTAAAAACCCCAGTTTGGGCAAATTCATGGTGGAGGGAGCCTCTAAAAACCCCAGTTTGGACCAATTCATGGTGGAGGGAGCCTCTAAAAACCCCAGTTTGGACCAATTCATGGTGGAGGGAGCCTCTAAAAACCCCAGTTAGGCCAAATTCATGGTGGAGGGAGCCTCTAAACAGCCCAGTTTGGGCAAATTCATGGTGGAGGGAGCCTCTAAACAGCCCAGTTTGGGCAAATTCATGGTGGAGGAAGCCTCTAAAAACCCCAGTTTGGACCAATTCATGGTGGAGGGAGCCTCTAAAAACCCCAGTTTGGACCAATTCATGGTGGAGGGAGCCTCTAAAAACCCCAGTTAGGCCAAATTCATGGTGGAGGGAGCCTCTAAACAGCCCAGTTTGGACCAATTCATGGTGGAGGGAGCCTCTAAAAACCCCAGTTTGGACCAATTCATGGTGGAGGGAGCATCTAAAAACCCCAGTTAGGCCAAATTCATGGTGGAGGGAGCCTCTAAACAGCCCAGTTTGGGCAAATTCATGGTGGAGGGAGCCTCTAAAAACCCCAGTTAGGCCAAATTCATGGTGGAGGGAGCCTCTAAACAGCCCAGTTTGGGCAAATTCATGGTGGAGGGAGCCTCGAAAAACCCCAGTTTGGACCAATTCATGGTGGAGGGAGCCTCTAAAAACCCCAGTTTGGACCAATTCATGGTGGAGGGAGCTTCTAAAAACCCCAGTTAGGCCAAATTCATGGTGGAGGGAGCCTCTAAAAACCCCAGTTTGGACCAATTCATGGTGGAGGGAGCCCCTAAAACCCCCAGTTTGGACCAATTCATGGTGGAGGGAGCCTCTAAAAACCCCAGTTTGGACCAATTCATGGTGGAGGGAGCCTCTAAAAACCCCAGTTAGGCCAAATTCATGGTGGAGGGAGCCTCTAAACAGCCCAGTTTGGACCAATTCATGGTGGAGGGAGCCTCTAAAACCCCAGTTAGGCCAAATTCATGGTGGAGGGAGCCTCTTAACAGCCCAGTTTGGACCAATTCATGGTGGAGGGAGCCTCTAAAAATCCCAGTTTGGACCAATTCATGGTGGAGGGAGCCTCTAAACAGCCCAGTTTGGGCAAATTCATGGTGGAGGGAGCCTCTAAAAACCCCAGTTTGGACCAATTCATGGTGGAGGGAGCCTCTAAAAACCCCAGTTAGGCCAAATTCATGGTGGAGGGAGCCTCTAAACAGCCCAGTTTGGGCAAATTCATGGTGGAGGGAGCCTCTAAACAGCCCAGTTTGGACCAATTCATGGTGGAGGGAGCCTCTAAAAACCCCAGTTTGGACCAATTCATGGTTGAGGGAGCCTCTAAAAACCCCAGTTTGGACCAATTCATGGTGGAGGGAGCCTCTAAAAACCCCAGTTAGGCCAAATTCATGGTGGAGGGAGCCTGTAAAAACCCCAGTTAGGCCAAATTCATGGTGGAGGGAGCCTCTAAAAACCCCAGTTAGGCCAAATTCATGGTGGAGGGAGCCTCTAAACAGCCCAGTTTGGACCAATTCATGGTGGAGGGAGCCTCTAAACAGCCCAGTTTGGACCAATTCATGGTGGAGGGAGCCTCTAAAAATCCCAGTTTGGACCAATTCATGGTGGAGGGAGCCTCTAAACAGCCCAGTTTGGGCAAATTCATGGTGGAGGGAGCCTCTAAAAACCCCAGTTTGGACCAATTCATGGTGGAGTGAGCCTCTAAACAGCCCAGTTTGGGCAAATTCATGGTGGAGGGAGCCTCTAAACAGCCCAGTTTGGACCAATTCATGGTGGAGGGAGCCTCTAAAAATCGCAGTGTGGACCAATTCATGGTGGAGGGAGCCTCTAAACAGCCCAGTTTGGGCAAATTGATGGTGGACGGAGCCTCTAAATATCCCAGTTTGGACCAATTCATGGTGGAGGGAGCCTCTAAACAGCCCATTTTGGGCAAATTCATGGTGGAGGGAGCCTCTAAAACCCCAGTTTGGACCAATTCATGGTGGAGGGAGCCTCTAAAAACCCCAGTTTGGACCAATTCATTGTGGAGGGAGCCTCTAAAAACCCCAGTTAGGCCAAATTCATGGTGGAGGGAGCCTCTAAAAACCCCAGTTAGGCGAAATTCATGGTGGAGGGAGCCTCTAAACAGCCCAGTTTGGACCAATTCATGGTGGAGGGAGCCTCTAAAAATCCCAGTTTGGACCAATTCATGGTGGAGGGAGCCTCTAAACAGCCCAGTTTGGGCAAATTCATGGTGGAGGGAGCCTCTAAAAACCCCAGTTTGGACCAATTCATGGTGGAGGGAGCCTCTAAAAACCCCAGTTTGGACCAATTCATGGTGGAGGGAGCCTCTAAAAACCCCAGTTAGGCCAAATTCATGGTGGAGGGAGCCTCTAAAAACCCCAGTTTGGACCAATTCATGGTGGAGGGAGCCTCTAAAAACCCCAGTTAGGCCAAATTCATGGTGGATGGAGCCTCTAAACAGCCCAGTTTGGGCAAATTCATGGTAGAGGGAGCCTCTAAAAGCCCCAGTTTGGGCAAATTCATGGTGGAGGGAGCCTCTAAAAACCCCAGTTTGGACCAATTCATGGTGGAGGGAGCCTCTAAAAACCCCAGTTTGGACCAATTCATGGTGGAGGGAGCCTCTAAAAACCCCAGTTAGGCCAAATTCATGGTGGAGGGAGCCTCTAAACAGCCCAGTTTGGGCAAATTCATGGTGGAGGGAGCCTCTAAACAGCCCAGTTTGGGCAAATTGATGGTGGAGGGAGCCTCTAAAAACCCCAGTTTGGACCAATTCATGGTGGAGGGAGCCTCTAAAAACCCCAGTTTGGACCAATTCATGGTGGAGGGAGCCTCTAAATACCCCAGTTAGGCCAAATTCATGGTGGAGGGAGCCTCTAAACAGCCCAGTTTGGACCAATTCATGGTGGAGGGAGCATCTAAAAACCCCAGTTAGGCCAAATTCATGGTGGAGGGAGCCTCTAAACAGCCCAGTTTGGGCAAATTCATGGTGGAGGGAGCCTCTAAAAACCCCAGTTAGGCCAAATTCATGGTGGAGGAATTCTCTAAACAGCCCAGTTTGGGCAAATTCATGGTGGAGGGAGCCTCGAAAAACCCCAGTTTGGACCAATTCATGGTGGAGGGAGCCTCTAAAAACCCCAGTTTGGACCAATTCATGGTGGAGGGAGCTTCTAAAAACCCCAGTTAGGCCAAATTCATGGTGGAGGGAGCCTCTAAAAACCCCAGTTTGGACCAATTCATGGTGGAGGGAGCCCCTAAAACCCCCAGTTTGGACCAATTCATGGTGGAGGGAGCCTCTAAAAACCCCAGTTTGGACCAATTCATGGTGGAGGGAGCCTCTAAAAACCCCAGTTAGGCCAAATTCATGGTGGAGGGAGCCTTTAAACAGCCCAGTTTGGACCAATTCATGGTGGAGGGAGCCTCTAAAACCCCAGTTAGGCCAAATTCATGGTGGAGGGAGCCTCTAAACAGCCCAGTTTGGACCAATTCATGGTGGAGGGAGCCTCTAAAAATCCCAGTTTGGACCAATTCATGGTGGAGGGAGCCTCTAAACAGCCCAGTTTGGGCAAATTCATGGTGGAGGGAGCCTCTAAAAACCCCAGTTTGGACCAATTCATGGTGGAGGGAGCCTCTAAAAACCCCAGTTAGGCCAAATTCATGGTGGAGGGAGCATCTAAACAGCCCAGTTTGGGCAAATTCATGGTGGAGGGAGCCTCTAAACAGCCCAGTTTGGACCAATTCATGGTGGAGGGAGCCTCTAAAAACCCCAGTTTGGACCAATTCATGGTTGAGGGAGCCTCTAAAAACCCCAGTTTGGACCAATTCATGGTGGAGGGAGCCTCTAAAAACCCCAGTTAGGCCAAATTCATGGTGGAGGGAGCCTGTAAAAACCCCAGTTAGGCCAAATTCATGGTGGAGGGAGCCTCTAAAAATCCCAGTTAGGCCAAGTTCATGGTGGAGGGAGCCTCTAAACAGCCCAGTTTGGACCAATTCATGGTGGAGGGAGCCTCTAAACAGCCCAGTTTGGACCAATTCATGGTGGAGGGAGCCTCTAAAAATCCCAGTTTGGACCAATTCATGGTGGAGGGAGCCTCTAAACAGCCCAGTTTGGGCAAATTCATGGTGGAGGGAGCCTCTAAAAACCCCAGTTAGGCCTAATTCATGGTGGAGGGAGACTCTAAACAGCCCAGTTTGGACCAATTCATGGTGGAGGGAGCCTCTAAAAACCCCAGTTAGGCCAAATTCGTGGTGGAGGGAGCCTCGAAAAACCCCAGTTTGGACCAATTCATGGTGGAGGGAGCCTCTAAAAACCCCAGTTTGGACCAATTCATGGTGGAGGGAGCCTCTAAAAACCCCAGTTAGGCCAAATTCATGGTGGAGGGAGCCTCTAAACAGCCCAGTTTGGACCAATTCATGGTGGAGGGAGCCTCTAAAAACCCCAGTTTGGACCAATTCATGGTGGAGGGAGCATCTAAAAACCCCAGTTAGGCCAAATTCATGGTGGAGGGAGCCTCTAAACAGCCCAGTTTGGGCAAATTCATGGTGGAGGGAGCCTCTAAAAACCCCAGTTAGGCCAAATTCATGGTGGAGGAATCCTCTAAACAGCCCAGTTTGGGCAAATTCATGGTGGAGGGAGCCTCGAAAAACCCCAGTTTGGACCAATTCATGGGGGAGGGAGTCTCTAAAAACCCCAGTTTGGACCAATTCATGGTGGAGGGAGCTTCTAAAAACCCCAGTTAGGCCAAATTCATGGTGGAGGGAGCCTCTAAAAACCCCAGTTTGGACCAATTCATGGTGGAGGGAGCCCCTAAAACCCCCAGTTTGGACCAATTCATGGTGGAGGGAGCCTCTAAAAACCCCAGTTTGGACCAATTCATGGTGGAGGGAGCCTCTAAAAACCCCAGTTAGGCCAAATTCATGGTGGAGGGAGCCTCTAAACAGCCCAGTTTGGACCAATTCATGGTGGAGGGAGCCTCTAAAACCCCAGTAAGGCCAAATTCATGGTGGAGGGAGCCTCTAAACAGCCCAGTTTGGACCAATTCATGGTGGAGGGAGCCTCTAAAAATCCCAGTTTGGACCAATTCATGGTGGAGGGAGCCTCTAAACAGCCCAGTTTGGGCAAATTCATGGTGGAGGGAGCCTCTAAAAACCCCAGTTTGGACCAATTCATGGTGGAGGGAGCCTCTAAAAACCCCAGTTAGGCCAAATTCATGGTGGAGGGAGCCTCTAAACAGCCCAGTTTGGGCAAATTCATGGTGGAGGGAGCCTCTAAACAGCCCAGTTTGGACCAATTCATGGTGGAGGGAGCCTCTAAAAACCCCAGTTTGGACCAATTCATGGTTGAGGGAGCCTCTAAAAACCCCAGTTTGGACCAATTCATGGTGGAGGGAGCCTCTAAAAACCCCAGTTAGGCCAAATTCATGGTGGAGGGAGCCTGTAAAAACCCCAGTTAGGCCAAATTCATGGTGGAGGGAGCCTCTAAAAATCCCAGTTAGGCCAAGTTCATGGTGGAGGGAGCCTCTAAACAGCCCAGTTTGGACCAATTCATGGTGGAGGGAGCCTCTAAACAGCCCAGTTTGGACCAATTCATGGTGGAGGGAGCCTCTAAAAATCCCAGTTTGGACCAATTCATGGTGGAGGGAGCCTCTAAACAGCCCAGTTTGGGCAAATTCATGGTGGAGGGAGCCTCTAAAAACCCCAGTTAGGCCTAATTCATGGTGGAGGGAGACTCTAAACAGCCCAGTTTGGACCAATTCATGGTGGAGGGAGCCTCTAAAAACCCCAGTTAGGCCAAATTCATGGTGGAGGGAGCCTCTAAACAGCCCAGTTTGGACCAATTCATGGTGGAGGGAGCCTCTAAAAATCCCAGTTTGGACCAATTCATGGTGGAGGGAGCCTCTAAACAGCCCAGTTTGGGCAAATTCATGGTGGAGGGAGCCTCTAAAAACCCCAGTTTGGACCAATTCATGGTGGAGTGAGCCTCTAAACAGCCCAGTTTGGGCAAATTCATGGTGGAGGGAGCCTCTAAACAGCCCAGTTTGGACCAATTCATGGTGGAGGGAGCCTCTAAAAACCCCAGTTTGGACCAATTCATGGTTGAGGGAGCCTCTAAAAACCCCAGTTTGGACCAATTCATGGTGGAGGGAGCCTCTAAAAACCCCAGTTAGGCCAAATTCATGGTGGAGGGAGCCTGTAAAAACCCCAGTTAGGCCAAGTTCATGGTGGAGGGAGCCTCTAAAAACCCCAGTTAGGCCAAGTTCATGGTGGAGGGAGCCTCTAAACAGCCCAGTTTGGACCAATTCATGGTGGAGGGAGCCTCTAAACAGCCCAGTTTGGACCAATTCATGGTGGAGGGAGCCTCTAAAAATCCCAGTTTGGACCAATTCATGGAGGAGGGAGCCTCTAAACAGCCCAGTTTGGGCAAATTCATGGTGGAGGGAGCCTCTAAAAACCCCAGTTAGGCCTAATTCATGGTGGAGGGAGACTCTAAACAGCCCAGTTTGGACCAATTCATGGTGGAGGGAGCCTCTAAAAACCCCAGTTAGGCCAAATTCATGGTGGAGGGAGCCTCTAAACAGCCCAGTTTGGACCAATTCATGGTGGAGGGAGCCTCTAAAAATCCCAGTTTGGACCAATTCATGGTGGAGGGAGCCTCTAAACAGCCCAGTTTGGGCAAATTCATGGTGGAGGGAGCCTCTAAAAACCCCAGTTTGGACCAATTCATGGTGGAGTGAGCCTCTAAACAGCCCAGTTTGGGCAAATTCATGGTGGAGGGAGCCTCTAAACAGCCCAGTTTGGACCAATTCATGGTGGAGGGAGCCTCTAAAAATCGCAGTTTGGACCAATTCATGGTGGAGGGAGCCTCTAAACAGCCCAGTTTGGGCAAATTGATGGTGGAGGGAGCCTCTAAATATCCCAGTTTGGACCAATTCATGGTGGAGGGAGCCTCTAAACAGCCCAGTTTGGGCAAATTCATGGTGGAGGGAGCCTCTAAAACCCCAGTTTGGACCAATTCATGGTGGAGGGAGCCTCTAAAAACCCCAGTTTGGACCCAATTCATGGTGGAGGGAGCCTCTAAAAACCCCAGTTAGGCCAAATTCATGGTGGAGGGAGCCTCTAAAAACCCCAGTTAGGCGAAATTCATGGTGGAGGGAGCCTCTAAACAGCCCAGTTTGGACCAATTCATGGTGGAGGGAGCCTCTAAAAATCCCAGTTTGGACCAATTCGTGGTGGAGGGAGCCTCTAAACAGCCCAGTTTGGGCAAATTCATGGTGGAGGGAGCCTCTAAAAACCCCAGTTTGGACCAATTCATGGTGGAGGGAGCCTCTAAAAACCCCAGTTTGGACCAATTCATGGTGGAGGGAGCCTCTAAAAACCCCAGTTAGGCCAAATTCATGGTGGAGGGAGCCTCTAAAAACCCCAGTTTGGACCAATTCATGGTGGAGGGAGCCCCTAAAACCCCCAGTTTGGACCAATTCATGGTGGAGGGAGCCTCTAAAAACCCCAGTTTGGACCAATTCATGGTGGAGGGGAGCCTCTAAAAACCCCAGTTAGGCCTAATTCATGGTGGAGGGAGCCTCTAAACAGCCCAGTTTGGACCAATTCATGGTGGAGGGAGCCTCTAAAAACCCCAGTTAGGCCAAATTCATGGTGGAGGGAGCCTCTAAACAGCCCAGTTTGGACCAATTCATGGTGGAGGGAGCCTCTAAAAATCCCAGTTTGGACCAATTCATGGTGGAGGGAGCCTCTTAGCAGCCCAGTTTGGGCAAATTCATGGTGGAGGGAGCCTCTAAAAACCCTAGTTTGGACCAATTCATGGTGGAGGGAGCCTCTAAAAACCCCAGTTAGGCCAAATTCATGGTGGAGGGAGCCTCTAAACAGCCCAGTTTGGGCAAATTCATGGTGGAGGGAGCCTCTAAAAACCCCAGTTTGGACCAATTCATGGTGGAGGGAGCCTCTAAAAACCCCAGTTTGGACCAATTCATGGTGGAGGGAGCCTCTAAAAACCCCAGTTAGGCCAAATTCATGGTGGAGGGAGCCTCTAAAAACCCCAGTTAGGCCAAATTCATGGTGGAGGGAGCCTCTAAACAGCCCAGTTTGGACCAATTCATGGTGGAGGGAGCCTCTAAAAATCCCAGTTTGGACCAATTCATGGTGGAGGGAGCCTCTAAACAGCCCAGTTTGGGCAAATTCATGGTGGAGGGAGCCTCTAAAAACCCCAGTTTGGACCAATTCATGGTGGAGGGAGCCTCTAAAAACCCCAGTTAGGCCAAATTCATGGTGGATGGAGCCTCTAAACAGCCCAGTTTGGGCAAATTCATGGTAGAGGGAGCCTCTAAAAACCCCAGTTTGGGCAAATTCATGGTGGAGGGAGCCTCTAAAAACCCCAGTTTGGACCAATTCATGGTGGAGGGAGCCTCTAAAAACCCCAGTTTGGACCAATTCATGGTGGAGGGAGCCTCTAAAAACCCCAGTTAGGCCAAATTCATGGTGGAGGGAGCCTCTAAACAGCCCAGTTTGGGCAAATTCATGGTGGAGGGAGCCTCTAAACAGCCCAGTTTGGGCAAATTCATGGTGGAGAGAGCCTCTAAAAACCCCAGTTTGGACCAATTCATGGTGGAGGGAGCCTCTAAAAACCCCAGTTTGGACCAATTCATGGTGGAGGGAGCCTCTAAAAACCCCAGTTAGGCCAAATTCATGGTGGAGGGAGCCTCTAAAAACCCCAGTTAGGCTAAATTCATGGTGGAGGGAGCCTCTAAACAGCCCAGTTTGGACCAATTCATGGTGGAGGGAGCCTCTAAAAACCCCAGTTAGGCCAAATTCATGGTGGAGGGAGCCTCTAAACAGCCCAGTTTGGACCAATTCATGGTGGAGGGAGCCTCTAAAAATCCCAGTTTGGACCAATTCATGGTGGAGGGAGCCTCTAAACAGCTCAGTTTGGGCAAATTCATGGTGGAGGGAGCCTCTAAAAACCCAGTTAGGCCTAATTCATGGTGGAGGGAGCCTCTAAACAGCCCAGTTTGGACCAATTCATGGTGGAGGGAGCCTCTAAAAACCCCAGTTAGGCCAAATTCATGGTGGAGGGAGCCTCTAAACAGCCCAGTTTGGACCAATTCATGGTGGAGGGAGCCTCTAAACAGCCCAGTTTGGGCAAATTCATGGTGGAGGGAGCCTCTAAAAACCCCAGTTTGGACCAATTCATGGTGGAGTGAGCCTCTAAGCAGCCCAGTTTGGGCAAATTCATGGTGGAGGGAGCCTCTAAACAGCCCAGTTTGGGCAAATTCATGGTGGAGGGAGCCTCTAAACAGCCCAGTTTGGACCAATTCATGGTGGAGGGAGCCTCTAAAAACCCCAGTTTGGACCAATTCATGGTTGAGGGAGCCTCTAAAAACCCCAGTTTGGACCAATTCATGGTGGAGGGAGCCTCTAAAAACCCCAGTTAGGCCAAATTCATGGTGGAGGGAGCCTGTAAAAACCCCAGTTAGGCCAAATTCATGGTGGAGGAATCCTCTAAACAGCCCAGTTTGGGCAAATTCATGGTGGAGGGAGCCTCGAAAAACCCCAGTTTGGACCAATTCATGGTGGAGGGAGCCTCTAAAAACCCCAGTTTGGACCAATTCATGGTGGAGGGAGCTTCTAAAAACCCCAGTTAGGCCAAATTCATGGTGGAGGGAGCCTCTAAAAACCCCAGTTTGGACCAATTCATGGTGGAGGGAGCCCCTAAAACCCCCAGTTTGGACCAATTCATGGTGGAGGGAGCCTCTAAAAACCCCAGTTTGGACCAATTCATGGTGGAGGGAGCCTCTAAAAACCCCAGTTAGGCCAAATTCATGGTGGAGGGAGCCTCTAAACAGCCCAGTTTGGACCAATTCATGGTGGAGGGAGCCTCTAAAACCCCAGTAAGGCCAAATTCATGGTGGAGGGAGCCTCTAAACAGCCCAGTTTGGGCAAATTCATGGTGGAGGGAGCCTCTAAAAACCCCAGTTTGGACCAATTCATGGTGGAGTGAGCCTCTAAACAGCCCAGTTTGGGCAAATTCATGGTGGAGGGAGCCTCTAAACAGCCCAGTTTGGACCAATTCATGGTGGAGGGAGCCTCTAAAAATCGCAGTTTGGACCAATTCATGGTGGAGGGAGCCTCTAAACAGCCCAGTTTGGGCAAATTGATGGTGGAGGGAGCCTCTAAATATCCCAGTTTGGACCAATTCATGGTGGAGGGAGCCTCTAAACAGCCCATTTTGGGCAAATTCATGGTGGAGGGAGCCTCTAAAACCCCAGTTTGGACCAATTCATGGTGGAGGGAGCCTTTAAAAACCCCAGTTTGGACCAATTTATTGTGGAGGGAGCCTCTAAAAACCCCAGTTAGGCCAAATTCATGGTGGAGGGAGCCTCTAAAAACCCCAGTTAGGCGAAATTCATGGTGGAGGGAGCCTCTAAACAGCCCAGTTTGGACCAATTCATGGTGGAGGGAGCCTCTAAAAATCCCAGTTTGGACCAATTCATGGTGGAGGGAGCCTCTAAACAGCCCAGTTTGGGCAAATTCATGGTGGAGGGAGCCTCTAAAAACCCCAGTTTGGACCAATTCATGGTGGAGGGAGCCTCTAAAAACCCCAGTTTGGACCAATTCATGGTGGAGGGAGCCTCTAAAAACCCCAGTTAGGCCAAATTCATGGTGGAGGGAGCCTCTAAAAACCCCAGTTTGGACCAATTCATGGTGGAGGGAGCCTCTAAAAACCCCAGTTAGGCCAAATTCATGGTGGATGGAGCCTCTAAACAGCCCAGTTTGGGCAAATTCATGGTAGAGGGAGCCTCTAAAAACCCCAGTTTGGGCAAATTCATGGTGGAGGGAGCCTCTAAAAACCCCAGTTTGGACCAATTCATGGTGGAGGGAGCCTCTAAAAACCCCAGTTTGGACCAATTCATGGTGGAGGGAGCCTCTAAAAACCCCAGTTAGGCCAAATTCATGGTGGAGGGAGCCTCTAAACAGCCCAGTTTGGGCAAATTCATGGTGGAGGGAGCCTCTAAACAGCCCAGTTTGGGCAAATTCATGTTGGAGGGAGCCTCTAAAAACCCCAGTTTGGACCAATTCATGGTGGAGGGAGCCTCTAAAAACCCCAGTTTGGACCAATTCATGGTGGAGGTAGCCTCTAAAAACCCCAGTTATGCCAAATTCATGGTGGAGGGAGCCTCTAAACAGCCCAGTTTGGACCAATTCATGGTGGAGGGAGCCTCTAAAAACCCCAGTTTGGACCAATTCATGGTGGAGGGAGCATCTAAAAACCCCAGTTAGGCCAAATTCATGGTGGAGGGAGCCTCTAAACAGCCCAGTTTGGTCAAATTCATGGTGGAGGGAGCCTCTAAAAACCCCAGTTAGGCCAAATTCATGGTGGAGGGATCCTCTAAATAGCCCAGTTTGGGCAAATTCATGGTGGAGGCAGCCTCGAAAAACCCCAGTTTGGACCAATTCATGGTGGAGGGAGCCTCTAAAAACCCCAGTTTGGACCAATTCATGGTGGAGGGAGCTTCTAAAAACCCCAGTTAGGCCAAATTCATGGTGGAGGGAGCCTCTAAAAACCCCAGTTTGGACCAATTCATGGTGGAGGGAGCCCCTAAAACCCCCAGTTTGGACCAATTCATGGTGGAGGGAGCCTCTAAAAACCCCAGTTTGGACCAATTCATGGTGGAGGGAGCCTCTAAAAACCCCAGTTAGGCCAAATTCATGGTGGAGGGAGCCTCTAAACAGCCCAGTTTGGACCATTTCATGGTGGAGGGTGCCTCTAAAACCCCAGTTAGGCCAAATTCATGGTGGAGGGAGCCTCTAAACAGCCCAGTTTGGACCAATTCATGGTGGAGGGAGCCTCTAAAAATCCCAGTTTGGACCAATTCATGGTGGAGGGAGCCTCTAAACAGCCCAGTTTGGGCAAATTCATGGTGGAGGGAGCCTCTAAAAACCCCAGTTTGGACCAATTCATGGTGGAGGGAGCCTCTAAAAACCCCAGTTAGGCCAAATTCATGGTGGAGGGAGCCTCTAAACAGCCCAGTTTGGGCAAATTCATGGTGGAGGGAGCCTCTAAACAGCCCAGTTTGGACCAATTCATGGTGGAGGGAGCCTCTAAAAACCCCAGTTTGGACCAATTCATGGTTGAGGGAGCCTCTAAAAACCCCAGTTTGGACCAATTCATGGTGGAGGGAGCCTCTAAAAACCCCAGTTAGGCCAAATTCATGGTGGAGGGAGCCTGTAAAAACCCCAGTTAGGCCAAATTCATGGTGGAGGGAGCCTCTAAAAACCCCAGTTAGGCCAAGTTCATGGTGGAGGGAGCCTCTAAACAGCCCAGTTTGGACCAATTCATGGTGGAGGGAGCCTCTAAACAGCCCAGTTTGGACCAATTCATGGTGGAGGGAGCCTCTAAAAATCCCAGTTTGGACCAATTCATGGTGGAGGGAGCCTCTAAACAGCCCAGTTTGGGCAAATTCATGGTGGAGGGAGCCTCTAAAAACCCCAGTTAGGCCTAATTCATGGTGGAGGGAGACTCTAAACAGCCCAGTTTGGACCAATTCATGGTGGAGGGAGCCTCTAAAAACCCCAGTTAGGCCAAATTCATGGTGGAGGGAGCCTCTAAACAGCCCAGTTTGGACCAATTCATGGTGGAGGGAGCCTCTAAAAATCCCAGTTTGGACCAATTCATGGTGGAGGGAGCCTCTAAACAGCCCAGTTTGGGCAAATTCATGGTGGAGGGAGCCTCTAAAAACCCCAGTTTGGACCAATTCATGGTGGAGTGAGCCTCTAAACAGCCCAGTTTGGGCAAATTCATGGTGGAGGGAGCCTCTAAACAGCCCAGTTTGGACCAATTCATGGTGGAGGGAGCCTCTAAAAATCGCAGTTTGGACCAATTCATGGTGGAGGGAGCCTCTAAACAGCCCAGTTTGGGCAAATTGATGGTGGAGGGAGCCTCTAAGTATCCCAGTTTGGACCAATTCATGGTGGAGTGAGCCTCTAAACAGCCCAGTTTGGGCAAATTCATGGTGGAGGGAGCCTCTAAACAGCCCAGTTTGGACCAATTCATGGTGGAGGGAGCCTCTAAAAATCGCAGTTTGGACCAATTCATGGTGGAGGGAGCCTCTAAACAGCCCAGTTTGGGCAAATTGATGGTGGAGGGAGCCTCTAAATATCCCAGTTTGGACCAATTCATGGTGGAGGGAGCCTCTAAACAGCCCAGTTTGGGCAAATTCATGGTGGAGGGAGCCTCTAAAACCCCAGTTTGGACCAATTCATGGTGGAGGGAGCCTCTAAAAACCCCAGTTTGGACCAATTCATGGTGGAGGGAGCCTCTAAAAACCCCAGTTAGGCCAAATTCATGGTGGAGGGAGCCTCTAAAAACCCCAGTTAGGCGAAATTCATGGTGGAGGGAGCCTCTAAACAGCCCAGTTTGGACCAATTCATGGTGGAGGGAGCCTCTAAAAATCCCAGTTTGGACCAATTCGTGGTGGAGGGAGCCTCTAAACAGCCCAGTTTGGGCAAATTCATGGTGGAGGGAGCCTCTAAAAACCCCAGTTTGGACCAATTCATGGTGGAGGGAGCCTCTAAAAACCCCAGTTTGGACCAATTCATGGTGGAGGGAGCCTCTAAAAACCCCAGTTAGGCCAAATTCATGGTGGAGGGAGCCTCTAAAAACCCCAGTTTGGACCAATTCATGGTGGAGGAAGCCCCTAAAACCCCCAGTTTGGACCAATTCATGGTGGAGGGAGCCTCTAAAAACCCCAGTTTGGACCAATTCATGGTGGAGGGAGCCTCTAAAAACCCCAGTTAGGCCTAATTCATGGTGGAGGGAGCCTCTAAACAGCCCAGTTTGGACCAATTCATGGTGGAGGGAGCCTCTAAAAACCCCAGTTAGGCCAAATTCATGGTGGAGGGAGCCTCTAAACAGCCCAGTTTGGACCAATTCATGGTGGAGGGAGCCTCTAAAAATCCCAGTTTGGACCAATTCATGGTGGAGGGAGCCTCTTAACAGCCCAGTTTGGGCAAATTCATGGTGGAGGGAGCCTCTAAAAACCCTAGTTTGGACCAATTCATGGTGGAGGGAGCCTCTAAAAACCCCAGTTAGGCCAAATTCATGGTGGAGGGAGCCTCTAAACAGCCCAGTTTGGGCAAATTCATGGTGGAGGGAGCCTCTAAAAACCCCAGTTTGGACCAATTCATGGTGGAGGGAGCCTCTAAAAACCCCAGTTTGGACCAATTCATGGTGGAGGGAGCCTCTAAAAACCCCAGTTAGGCCAAATTCATGGTGGAGGGAGCCTCTAAAAACCCCAGTTAGGCCAAATTCATGGTGGAGGGAGCCTCTAAACAGCCCAGTTTGGACCAATTCATGGTGGAGGGAGCCTCTAAAAATCCCAGTTTGGACCAATTCATGGTGGAGGGAGCCTCTAAACAGCCCAGTTTGGGCAAATTCATGGTGGAGGGAGCCTCTAAAAACCCCAGTTTGGACCAATTCATGGTGGAGGGAGCCTCTAAAAACCCCAGTTAGGCCAAATTCATGGTGGATGGAGCCTCTAAACAGCCCAGTTTGGGCAAATTCATGGTAGAGGGAGCCTCTAAAAACCCCAGTTTGGGCAAATTCATGGTGGAGGGAGCCTCTAAAAACCCCAGTTTGGACCAATTCATGGTGGAGGGAGCCTCTAAAAACCCCAGTTTGGACCAATTCATGGTGGAGGGAGCCTCTAAAAACCCCAGTTAGGCCAAATTCATGGTGGAGGGAGCCTCTAAACAGCCCAGTTTGGGCAAATTCATGGTGGAGGGAGCCTCTAAACAGCCCAGTTTGGGCAAATTCATGGTGGAGGGAGCCTCTAAAAACCCCAGTTTGGACCAATTCATGGTGGAGGGAGCCTCTAAAAACCCCAGTTTGGACCAATTCATGGTGGAGGGAGCCTCTAAAAACCCCAGTTAGGCCAAATTCATGGTGGAGGGAGCCTCTAAAAACCCCAGTTAGGCTAAATTCATGGTGGAGGGAGCCTCTAAACAGCCCAGTTTGGACCAATTCATGGTGGAGGGAGCCTCTAAAAACCCCAGTTAGGCCAAATTCATGGTGGAGGGAGCCTCTAAACAGCCCAGTTTGGACCAATTCATGGTGGAGGGAGCCTCTAAAAATCCCAGTTTGGACCAATTCATGGTGGAGGGAGCCTCTAAACAGCCCAGTTTGGGCAAATTCATGGTGGAGGGAGCCTCTAAAAACCCCAGTTAGGCCTAATTCATGGTGGAGGGAGCCTCTAAACAGCCCAGTTTGGACCAATTCATGGTGGAGGGAGCCTCTAAAAACCCCAGTTAGGCCAAATTCATGGTGGAGGGAGCCTCTAAACAGCCCAGTTTGGACCAATTCATGGTGGAGGGAGCCTCTAAACAGCCCAGTTTGGGCAAATTCATGGTGGAGGGAGCCTCTAAAAACCCCAGTTTGGACCAATTCATGGTGGAGTGAGCCTCTAAGCAGCCCAGTTTGGGCAAATTCATGGTGGAGGGAGCCTCTAAACAGCCCAGTTTGGACCAATTAATGGTGGAGGGAGCCTCTAAAAACCCCAGTTAGGCCAAATTCATGGTGGAGGGAGCCTCTAAAAACCCCAGTTAGGCCAAATTCATGGTGGAGGGAGCCTCTAAACAGCCCAGTTTGGACCAATTCATGGTAGAGGGAGCCTCTAACCAGCAGAGTTGTGGGAAATCAGGGTGGAGGGAGCCTCTAACCAGCAGAGTTGTGGGAAATCTGGGTGGAGGGAGCCTCTAACCAGCAGAGTTGGTGGAAATCAGGGTGGAGGGAGCCTCTAACCAGCAGAGTTGGGGGAAATCAGGGTGGAGGGAGCCTAGTATTAGCAGAATTGTGTAACGCTTATGGTGGATGAGTATGAGGATGCGGAGGAATTGGAGAGGTTGAGTACAGACATGGAGTTTCATGTTGGGGTGCTTTACACAGGTGGGCACAAAAATGAAGGCTCTATCCAGTGGTGGTTCATTTTTATCAAAGTGAGCCGGTCGGCACTCTCAGCTGACAGACGGGTGCGCTTGTCAGTGATGATGCCACCGGCTGCACTGAACACCCTCTCAGATAGGACGCTGGCGGCAGGACAGGACAGCACCTCCAAGGCATATAGGGCAAGTTCAAGCCACAGGTCCAACTTCGACACCCAATACGTGTAGGGCGCAGAGGGGTCGGAGAGGACAGGGCTGTGGTCAGAAAGGTATTCCCGCAACATGCGCCTATACTTCTCACGTCTGGTGACACTAGGACCCTCCGTGGCGGCACTTTGGCGAAGGGGTGCCATCAAGGTGTCCCAGACCTTAGACAGTGTGCCCCTCGTTTGTGTGGACCGGTGAGAACTTGGTCGCCTACTGGAGGAACTGCCCTCCCTGCCGCCAACGTCACATGCTGGAAACATCTCCATCATATTCTGCACCAATTGCCTGTGGCAAGCATTGATGCGATTGGCCCTCCCCTCTACCGGAATAAAAGAGGAGATGTTGTTTTTATACCAGGGGTCAAGGATAGCAAAGATCCAGTACTGGTTGTCCTCCATGATTTTGACAATACGCTTGTCGGTTGTAAAGCACCCCAACATGAACTCAGCCATGTCTGCCACAGTGTTAGTTGGCATGACTCCTCTGGCCCCACCGAAAAGTTCAATCTCCATTTCCTCCTCATCGTCCATGTCTACCCATCCGCGCTGCAACAATGGGACGATTCGAAGTTGCCCGGAAGTCTCCTGTATCACCATCACATCATCGGACAACTCTTCTTCCTCCTCCTCCTCCTCCTCCTCCTCCATTAAACGCGATGAAGCGGACAGATGTGTGGACCTACTCTCCAGCTGTGACGGATCGGATGCTATCCCTAACTCCTCTGTGTGATCTGAGTTATCCCTGATGTCAATCAGGGATTCTCTCAGAACACACAAGAGCGGGATTGTAAGGCTCACCATCGCATCCTCAGAGCTCACCCTCCTTGTGGAGTCCTCAAACACCCGTAGGATGTCACAAAGGTCTCTCATCCATGGCCACTCATGGATGTGAAACTGAGGCAGCTGACTTTGTGGCACCCTAGGGTTTTGTAGCTGGTATTCCATCAAAGGTCTCTGCTGCTCAACCACTCTATTCAACATCTGAAACGTTGAGTTCCAGCATGTGGGGACGTCACACAAAAGCTGGTGTTGTGGCACATGCAGGCGTTGCTGGAGAGATTTTAAGCTAGCAGCAGCTACTGTCGACTTGCGAAAGTGGGCGCACATGCGCCGCACTTTCACCAGTAGCTCTGGAACATTGGGGTAGCTCTTTAGGAAACGTTGCACCACTAGGTTGAAGACGTGGGCCAGGCATGGAACATGTTGGAGTCCGGCAAGCTCCAGAGCTGCTACCAGGTTCCGGCCGTTATCACAAACGACCATGCCTGGGCCCAGGTGCAGCGGCTCAAACCATATTGCCGTCTCATCGAGGAGGGCATCCCTCACCTCGGAGGCAGTGTGCTGTCTGTCCCCCAAGCTGATCAGCTTCAGCACGGCCTGCTGACGTCTACCAACGCCAGTGCTGCAACGTTTCCAACTCGTAGCTGGGGTCAATCTAACAGCGGAGGAGGAGGCGGTGGTGGAGGAGGAGGCGGTGGAGGAGGAGGAGGAGGGGGGTGTTCTTCTCATGTCCCTGCCAGGAATGTTAGGCGGGGAGACGAGGTACACCGGGCCAGTTTGGGAAGCAGTCCCAGCCTCAACTATATTCACCCAGTGTGCCGTCAGTGAAATGTAGCGTCCCTGTCCGCATGCACTTGTCCACGCGTCTGTGGTCAAGTGGACCTTTGTGCAAAGCGCGGAACTAAGGGCCCGCCTGATGTTGAGTGACACGTGCTGGTGCAAGGCGGGGACGGCACACCGGGAGAAGTAGTGACGGCTAGGGACGGCATAGCGAGGTGCCGCAGTTGCCATCAGGTCCAGGAAGGCGGGAGTTTCAACAAGCCGGAACGCCAACATCTCCTGGGCCAGCAGTTTAGCGATGTTGGCGTTCAAGGCTTGCGCGTGTGGGTGGTTAGCGGTGTATTTCTGCCGCCGCTCCAATGTCTGAGAGATGGTGGGTTGTTGTAAAGAAGCGCCTGATGGTGCCTTTGATGGTGCAGGAGAAGGAGATAAGACAGGAACAGGGGAGGATGAGGAAGAAGTCAACAAAGTGGCGGAGGCAGATGAAGTGGTGTCCTGGCTCGTCCTCTGGAGTGCATCGCCAGCACTGTGAGCAGTGGCAGTGGCAGAGGCAGAGGCAGTGGCGTGAACGGCAGGCGGCCTTTGTCCTGCCGTTGCTGCCTGCCACTGATTCCAGTGCTTGGATTCCAAATGACGGTGCATTGAAGTGGTGGACAGGTTGCTCTTCTCAGAGCCCCTAATCAATTTCGAGAGGCAAATTGTGCAGACAACACTATATCTGTCCTTGGCGCATTCCTTGAAAAAACTCCACACCTTCGAGAAACGTGCCCTCGAGGTGGGAGTTTTTCGGGGCTGGGTACGAACTGGAACATCTTGGGAGATTCCGGGTGTGGCCTGGCTTCGCCTAAGCTGCTGACCTCTGCCTCTGCCTCTAGCTACCCTTTTTGGTGCTGCACTTGCCTCAACATCCACACTACTTTCCCCGCTTGACATCCCCCCTGTCCAGGTCGGGTCAGTGTCCTCATCATCCACCACTTCCTCTTCCAACTCCTGTCTCATCTCCTCCTCCCGCACAATGCGCAGGTCAACTGGATGCCCTGACGGCAACTGCGTCACATCGTCGTCGATGAGGGTGGGTTGCTGGTCATCCACCACCAGATCGAACGGAGATGGAGGAGACTCTAGTGTTTGAGCATCTGGACACAGATGCTCCTCTGTTAGGTTCGTGGAATCGCGACGTGGAGGGGCAGGTTGAGGGACAATGAAAGGAGCGGAGAACAGCTCTAGGGAGCAGGGACAGTTGGGGTTATTGTTCTGTGAAGCTTGGGAATTTTGGGAGGAAGGAGGACAAGACTGTTGGGTAATAGGAGGAGAGGAGGCAGAGTCTGACTGGCTGCTGGACAATGTGCTGTAAGCGTTCTCTGACAGCCATTGCAAGACCTGTTCCTGGTTCTCGGGCCTACTAAGGTTTGTACCCTGCAGTTTAGTTAATGTGGCAAGCAACCCTGGCACTGGGGAGTGGCGCAATGCTTGCGGCCCCACAGGAGTAGGCACGGGACGCCCTGTGGCTTCACTGCTACCTTGCTCCCCAGAACCATTCCCCCGACCTCGCCCACGGCCTCGTCCACGTCCCTTTCCGGGAGCCTTGTGCATTTTGAATTCCCAGTCAGAAACTGGCACTATATGGCAGTAGCAAGAAATGAGGGTATTTGTAACCCCAATATATTCTTTGAATTCCCAGTCAGACAAAGGCACTATATACCAGTAGCAAGAAATGAGGGTATTTGTAAACCCAATATATTATTGGAATTCCCAGTCAGAAACTGGCACTATATGGCAGTAGCAAAAATAGTGGGTGTATATAGCCTCAATTCTATTGCTAGGGGACTTGCAGGGTATTTCTGGGGTGAAGGTGGGGGGGGGGCACACCGTTGGAACGGGGATTTGGGGTGTATATATGGGGTATACGGGAATACACTGTCAGTGTATTCCATTCAGGATCCTGGGAAAGCTGGGTTGCGGCGATTGAGCCCGTCAGTGCCACGTTACACTGACAAGCTTCTCCCTGGAATTTAGCTCTTATAAGAGCTGTTGGTTGTCTTCTCCTTCCTATCCTAGCCTGTCCCTGCCTACCCAGAATCTAAGCCCTAGCTAACTGGACGGAAACCTCCGTCCCCGGTGAATTGCAAGCTCAGAATGACGCGAACCTGGGCGTCGCTGTTCTTTTAAATTAGAGGTCACATGTTTTCGGCAGCCAATGGGTTTTGCCTACTTTTTTCAACGTCACCGGTGTCGTAGTTCCTGTCCCACCTACCCTGCGCTGTTATTGGAGCAAAAAAGGCGCCAGGGAAGGTGGGAGGGGAATCGAGTAATGGCGCACTTTACCACGCGGTGTTCGATTCGATTCGAACATGCCGAACAGCCTAATATCCGATCGAACATGAGTTCGATAGAACACTGTTCGCTCATCTCTATACACCACCACACAGGACAGCTCCTCTATATACTACACCATACAGGACAGGTCCTCTATATACTACACCACACAGGAGAGAGGACAGATCCTCTATATACTACACCACACAGGACAGATCCTCTATATACTACACCACACAGGACAGGTCCTCTATATACTACACCACACAGGACAGATCCTCTATATACTACACCACACAGGACAGATCCTCTATATACTACACCATACAGGACAGGTCCTCTATATACTACACCACACAGGACAGATCCTCTATATACTACACCACACAGGACAGGTCCTCTATATACTACACCACACAGGACAGATCCTCTATATACTACACCACACAGGACAGGTCCTCTATATACTACACCACACAGGAGAGATCCTCTATATACTACACCACACAGGAGAGATCCTCTATATACTACACCACACAGGACAGGTCCTCTATATACTACACCACACAGGACAGATCCTCTATATACTACACCACACAGGACAGGTCCTCTATATACTACACCACACAGGACAGATCCTCTATATACTACACCACACAGGACAGATCCTCTATATACTACACCACACAGGACACATCCTCTATATACTACACCACACAGGACACATCCTCTATATACTACACCACACAGGACACATCCTCTATATACTACACCACACAGGAGAGAGGAGAGATGGTTCTTGTGTAACAACTATGCAAGCTCCTAGATAGAATTTGATGATCTTTGATCATCCAATAAGAAGTCCTATGCTGACACACAATATCTTGGAGCATCTTATCTCAGCCATGTTTAATAATAACGTTCAATTCATTGAGAAAGATTTTGCACCGATTAGAAATGATACTTTCTAACTTTAATGTTCTCAACTCCAAGAACATATATTGTAGTTTTTGTCATTTGAAAGACATTTATGTTTGTTGAGTCCCCTTTTCATGCCCCCCCTTCCCCCCGATTCATTTACATGTCTTCTTTTCCCATGATTTTCTCTGTGTTCTATGACATCAGTAGATGAGAAGAATTAGAAGAGAATCAGTAGGAGAGAATTCAGGGGATCTCCAAGTTGTAGCTTCTATTTGGATTTCTCACATTTGATAATCTTTTTGATATCTTCTACAACCTGCTCCAGGCTATCACAATGGGGACAATGCTGTCAATCAGTACTGAAGAACCTTATCTTTTACTTCCGAGGTGTAAAGATGTTGTTTTCCTTGAATGATTTGTTGTCTAACTATATCTCTTTCTTTTTCATTTCCATCTCTAATTTTCCAGTTATCTTTTTCAGCCTTTACCAGCTTCAGCCTGACATTGAACAGAAACATTTTCAGTTTATTCTTTATCAAAAGGGAGAACAATTCAGCCCCCAGGACCAGGGCTGGTGTCAGCGCACGGCATAGTCGGGCAAGTGCCGGGGCCCACAGAGCCTCTGGGGGCCCCCCGGCACTTGCCTGTCACAATTTCAGCTCATCGGCGTCCGTCCGCCGATGAGCTGGAATACATACGCGATGCAGGAGCTGTGAGATCAGCTCCTGCTTTAAAGCTCCGGCCCGGCTTGCGTGTGTAGGCGCGATGACGTCATCACGTCACGCCTACACACGCAAGCCGGGCCGGAGCTAAGCAGGAGCTGATCTCACAGCTCCTGCATCGCGTATGTGATTGGAGGGAGAGAGAGAGGAGCGTCGGGGGAACGAGGGAAGGTGAGTGATAGAAAGTGAGTGTAAGTGTTTGTTTTGTATTACATATTAAGGTGAAACATAATGAAGGGGGCCCATGAAACTGGAGGGCAAAAGAAGGGGAGGGGGGGAATGGCATGACACTGGAGAACATGAAGGGGGTGGGGAGAGAACGGCATGAAACTGGGGACAGAGATGGAGGGGGCCCAAAGAAACTGGGGGGCAAATGAAGGGGAGGGGGGAACAGCATGACACTGGGGCAGATGGAGGGGGGGGGGAACAGCATGACACTGGGGCAGATGGAGGGGGTGGGGAGAGAACGGCATGGAACTGGGGACAGAGATGGAGGGGGCCCAATGAAACTGAAGGGGCAAATGAAGGGGAGGGGGGGAACGGCATGACACTGGGGCAGAGACGGGGGACATGAAACTGTGGGCAGATGAAGGGGGAGAACATGATGAAACTGGGGACAGAGATGGAGGGGGGACATGAAACTGGGGGCAGAGGAAGGGTGTATATGAAACTGGGGGAGAGATGGAGGGGGGGGCATATAATTTACAGGTGACTGTAGGAGGATTATACTGTGTGGGAGCACATAATGAATGAGAATGGGTGGAATCAACATAAAAGTGGGTGGAGCTAAATTTGCAGCGGCGCGCAGAGCGCGCAGCACATTTTGCCTCTCTTTCTACTCTTTAAAAGATTGGGAGGTATGGCGTTGGTGACGCCACACTCCTGCATGACGTCACTCGCTTCATCTGCAACGCACAGTGTCTCGACTCCCCCACCTCCTTTACAAGGGGGCCCACTGAGGCTCTGTCGCCCAAGGGCCCATAAAAACCTGGAGCCGGCCCTGCCCAGGACATTAATATAGGCAAAATGAAACATTACATGTTCCCCCAAACTGGTGCTGTCTTAAAATACAGCTCATCACACAAAAACTAAGCCCTTATATATTTACATTGATCAAAAAAATAAAGTTTTTGAAAGAATTTGAAATGCGAAGATTGTAAAACGAAATAAGTTATTGTCATCACCTTCAGATCCAAACTAGATGGTGTCCTTAAAGGAATTGGACCACCAAAGCAAGCTAAGACCTATTCACAGTGGGTGGGCTTCCACTGATCCAATGAATAGGGTCCTATTTCCTCCTACTGAACAGGACAGAAGGTTGTGAATTCCTGTTGCTGCCCCAAGCATAATACAGTATATCCTACTAATATTATAAATGTGAACATTTGGGGGTTTGGATGTTTGTGGATTTGGATGTTTGTTCCTCAATCACGCAAAAACAGCTGAACGGATTTGCATGAAATTTGCCACATACATACATAGGAACCCCGATTAAAACATAGGCTACTTTTTATCCCAGTAAATGACATCACCACACAACTGCAGTGAAGGAATTTAGATTCACACAACACTAAAGAACCTGTGATGACATCATCACAGGTCCTTCAACCATTCTAGGATAGGATCATGCTATGCAGTGGGCGGAGCTACACAATATTTTGTGGGCGGAGCTATATAGGATGAAGCTGGACAGTGTGAAAGCTGAAAGAAAATGGAGTTTCATGGAATTACAGGAGACTACAGAACATGCAGGATGTGTGTGGGCAACAGGAGTATATTGGGTGTAGAGTTTCAGTGAGTACTACAGGGAATGTGATGTTCTGCCTCTGATGGGGGAGGGGGAGAACTTTGGCACATTTCAGCAACATCCGTTCAGCCCTTTGTAACAAAGAAGCTGCTCAGGCAGTCACATAACAAAACCCCTGTAATCACAATTGCCCGATGTAGCAGAGCTTACGCTGTAACACACCTCTGTAGGCACTCCATATGCAAACATGTACATACAGCTGGATATCCTACGCATATGCAGCGATGTAGCAGAGCCAAGATGCGGGAGCAGGCTGATCAAACTCTGGCAAATTTCAGCAACATCCATTCAGCCCTTTGTAACACAGAAGCTGCTCACATACTGACATAAGAACACCCCTATAATCCAAATGGCCAGATGTAGCAGAGCTTAAGCACCGTTGTAGCACAGTTCAGTACGCTCTCCATATGCAAAGATACATACAACTGAGTATGCTGCGCATATGCTGCGATGTAGCAGAGCCGAGGCACGACAGCAGGTGGATCATCCACAACAGCAATTGGCTAAATATAAGCGGCTCAGCGCCAACACCAACTTGCAGACGTAGTCGCAGGCAGATACTAGTAACTTAATATAACTTTTTAATTTATTCTTTATATGGCAACGGAAAGGCTTATTCTTTGCATGACAAGTTGATTTTTTTTTAGATTGTACCATTTTAGGTTTATATAATACTTTGCCAAGCTTTTAACAATGTTTTTGTTTGGTCAATGCCTAAAAAAACCTTTGAATTTTTCAGTGTTTTTGTACTTTGGCACCAAATCCTCTTACAGGCTTTGTGGTGACTTCGGATTTTTTCTACCATTTTCATGATGGATATACAGTGCCTACAAGTAGTATTCAACCCCCTGTCGATTTAGCAGGTTTGATAAGATGCAAATAAGTTAGAGCCTTCAAAATTCAAACAAGAGCAGGATTTATTAACAGATGCATAAATCTTACAAACCAAAAAGTTATGTTGCTCAGTTAAATTTTAATAAATTTTAAACATAAAAGTGTGGGTCAATTATTATTCAACCCCTAGGTTTAATATTTTGTGCAATAACCCTTGTTTGCAATTACAGCTAATAATCGTCTTTTATAAGACCTGATCAGGCCGGCACAGGTCTCTGGAGTTATCTTGGCCCACTCCTCCATGCAGATCTTCTCCAAGTTATCTAGGTTCTTTGGGTGTCTCATGTGGACTTTAATCTTGAGCTCCTTCCACAAGTTTTCAATTGGGTTAAGGTCAGGAGACTTGCTAGGCCACTGCAACACCTTGATTTTTTTCCCTCTTGAACCAGGCCTTGGTTTTCTTGGCTGTGTGCTTTGGGTCGTTGTCTTGTTGGAAGATGAAATGACGACCCATCTTAAGATCCTTGATGGAGGAGCGGAGGTTCTTGGCCAAAATCTCCAGGTAGGCCGTGCTATCCATCTTCCCATGGATGCGGACCAGATGGCCAGGCCCCTTGGCTGAGAAGCAGCCCCACAGCATGATGCTGCCACCACCATGCTTGACTGTAGGGATGGTATTCTTGGGGTCGTATGCAGTGCCATCCAGTCTCCAAACGTCACGTGTGTGGTTGGCACCAAAGATCTCGATCTTGGTCTCATCAGACCAGAGAACCTTGAACCAGTCTGTCTCAGAGTCCTCCAAGTGATCATGAGCAAACTGTAGACGAGCCTTGACATGACACTTTGAAAGTTAAGGTACCTTACGGGATTGTCTGGAACGGAGACCATTGCGGTGGAGTACGTTACTTTTGGTATTGACTGAAACCAATGTTCCCACTGCCATGAGATCTTCCCGGAGCTCCTTCCTTGTTGTCCTTGGGTTAGCCTTGACTCTTCGGACAAGCCTGGCCTCGGCACAGGAGGAAACTTTCAAAGGCTGTCCAGGCCGTGGAAGGCTAACAGTAGTTCCATAAGCCTGCCACTTCCGGATGATGCTTCCAACAGTGGAGACAGGTAGGCCCAACTCCTTGGAAAGGGTTTTGTACCCCTTGCCAGCCTTGTGACCCTCCACGATCTTTTCTTTGATGGCCTTGGAATGCTCCTTTGTCTTTCCCATGTTGACCATGTATGAGTGCTGTTCACAAGTTTGGGGAGGGTCTTAAATAGTCAGAAAAGGCTGGAAAAAGAGATAATTAATCCAAACATGTGAAGTTCATTGTTCTTTGTGCCTGAACTACTTCTTAATACTTTAGGGGAACCAAACAGAATTCTGGTGGTTTGAGGGGTTGAATAATAAATGACCCTCTGAATAAACTTTTCACAATTTAAAAAAAAATTAAACAAAGAAAAAACATTCTTTTTTGCTGCAGTGCATTTCACACTTCCAGGCTGATCTACAGCCCAAATGTCACAATGCCAAGTTAATTCCGAATGTGTAAACCTGCTAAATCTGCAGGGGGTTGAATACTACTTGTAGGCACTGTATGATAGGACTCTTTATTTGTGGGGAAAATAGTGCTTTTATTTGTACTGATGCTTGTTATATATGACTTTTGGATAATTTTTTCTTGTTATTTTTTTTGGGAAAGCAAGGTGACCAAAATACGTAAAATTCAGCTTTTTTTAAATAATGTTCACGTACCCAATAAATAACACTATTTTTACATAGTGTGGATGCAACCTAACGTGTTTGTTTATTTTTTATTTGTTTTTTAATATTTTATTTAAAACTTTTATTTTTTTTAATTTTTTTTACAATTTTTAACTTTCCCACAAGGGGATTTGAACCCGTTAGCTCTGATCCCATATGCAATGTACTACAGGTACTGCAGCACTGCACAAATAGGTGCCTTATGTGTTATTGGCCGTTGCTTAGCCTCCTGGCTGCCATGGTAATCCCTTAGACACCGAAACTTCATAAAGGGGAATCCGAGTGATGGCAGGAGGAAGTGAAATTGTCCTGGACCCCCAAATGCCATGCTTCCTATTGATCGCGGCTAGGGTTGAGCGATCGGGATCGGAAAAGATCAGATAAAATTTAACGATCGCGATTGGAATTCCGATCCTGATCTTTTCGGACGGGATTGAGATCAGGGCTTATTTCCCACAATGCTTTGCTACTGGCCAATCATTGTGGGAAAAGCTTAGCACCCATAAGAATGAATGGAAGTGGCTGGCCGCTTAACCCCCTGGGTGCCGGCTGCGTCCATTCATTCCTATGGATTTACCGCAGCCTGCTACTCTTCTGCTTCCTCCCTGTTTTACTGTATACTCATCTGAATATACGGCAAAACAGGGACGAAGCAGAAGAGTGCCAGGCTGCGGTAAATCACTGTGTGTTGCGCTGCTGTGAGGACGATGAGGCAAGTTCGCGAGTAGATAGATACTACTGTACATTGACTTGTCTATCTACTAGACAAGTCAGTGTACAGTAATATCTATCTACTCGTGAACTTCGCTCAACTTACCTGCTCAGAAGTGCTGCCGCTGCCCTCTGCTGGTCCGGTCCTCTGTCCTTCATGTGGCTTCAGAGTGCCCCGCGCCCTGTCCCTGCCTCTGCCTCCCTAGAATAATATTATAGAGAAGGCAGGGCTTAGGAGAGTGTGGGCGGGTACTCCCTGCATCTCTACAGTACTAGTCTAGGGAGGTGGGGAGGCAGGGCGCTCTGAAGACGTGAAGGACAGAGGACCGGACGAAGAAGAACTGGGAGCTGCAGGTAAGCGAACAATTTTTGGACTACATGCTGTATAGTGAATAGGATCGTTTTTTAAATCCGATCTCTGATTATTTAAAAAATCCCATTGACTTGCATTGGGATCGGAATTGGGATCGGGATAGGGTTTGAATGGAAAATGATTGGAAATCGGATTTTAAAAACGATCCTGAAATTTCAAGATCGGCTGAACCCTAATTACGGCTTATGAGGAGTCAGTCCTAGCTAGTCCCGGACCTCAGATGTGTAAGGGTAGGTTCACACGGAGTATTTTACAGGTGGATTTTGACGTGGAAGCCGCCTCAAAATCCACCTACCATTCATTTCATTGGGAGTTTCTAGCAGTTTTCTAGCGACATGCCCTTTCTTCGCGGGGATTCCATATGCGACTCGAGACTCCCTCCTGACTAGGCCCATTCATTCAGGCCTATTCAGGAGCGGGATGACATAACGGGATCCCATCATGGCTAGCTGTGCAAAAAAGCCACACTTACCCTAATATAGCCAAGTGCCGGAAGTAATGTCGCGGGTATTGAGCAATAACTACACACTCAGCGCAACGTAATAGTATGGCGCAGACCAGGAACGGGTTAAGACACACTGCAGACATTTTGTAACAGGGGTATAGCTTTATTTGCTTATACTTTAGATAAATCTACAATTTAGCTGCGTGAGACTTTCCGTCACGTTTTCGTTGTTTGTGCTGTTTGTATAAAAAGCTTTAATTCTTTCTTGTACGTAGTCTGAAAAATGAACCTTGACAGGCCCTTCATACAGCACAAATAACCAAAGCTGCAGGTCACAGATTATAGAAAACCTGAATCCTAGGACTGTTAGTACATGAGAGAAAAGCTTGTGCCTGCGGTGCTAATACGAGGATACACAACAGGACGTCGCTTGCGCAAATTGTTAAGTAACATGGAAAAAAATGTGTATTTTCAGTTCCGGCCCAACAAAACAGAGAAGCGGCTCCTTGTGAATGTGACAGGCTAAGTGACATAATTGTATTAACGACAACTCCAAAGTATAAAGTTACATTAAATGCCGCAATCTCCGTACAATGTCAACACGAAGAGTTGTGGGTTGTGTACAATTCCTTTTTGTTAGAGGGGTCACCGAACTATAAGGGGGTTACAGACGAGCCTGCTGTTCGGATCCCAATGGGACTGCTGTCATTAAAGACGAGTGAACCGGTTTTTAACAAACCAGATTCATTCATTCAGGTTTGACTGAGCTTACAATGTTTGGGGTTTGACAACCGTGAATCATAATCATTAGAGATGAGCGAACAGTAAAATGTTTGAGGTTCCATATTCGTTTCGAGTAGCCCCTCAATATTCGACTACTCGAATCGAATATCGAACCCTATTATAGTCTATGGGGGGAAAATGCTCGTTTCAGGGGTAGGCAACGTTCGATCAAATTATACTTACCAAGTCCACGAGTGAGGGTCGGGCTGGATCCTCCGAGAAGTCTTCTCCGTGCAGCGTCCCTGCGGCGTCTTCCGGCTCTGAATTCATTCTGCCAGGCATCAGACTTCTAAAGGTAGGAGAAGAACCAGTGTTGATTGGCCGACTGTATAGCATTCGGCCAATCAATGCTGGTTTTGCATCGAACTTTTCCATTCGAATAGTGAGTGGTACTCGATGGAGTACGAGTATTTAGAATACCGTAGTATTCGATCGAATACCTACTCAATCGAATACTACTCGCTCATCTCGGCTATCTCTAATTATTATGCTTTGGGGTCTCTTCAGACCCCAAATTATAATAGGTGAAGCCCAATGGGGAGGTGTAAAAAATAAAAAAAAATTATACTCTCTTTCCCTCACCTCATTCGGGCCTCCTCACAGCATTCGGTGATCTGTGTTTTCCTCCTTCCTCCTTCAGAACATAAGAGTCGGCATCTGGTGCTCCTCGGTGACATCATGAACCTCAGTGAGGACATAGCCAATGAGCTTCATTGCGTCATCATATTTGGCATGCCCATTTCACTATTGAGGCCCAACCAAGGTGATCCCAGATGCATGACATAACAGAAGAGCGCCCCAAGGAGGAAGACACAGATCGTCGGCTCCATGAGGAGGCCACAAAGAAGTGAGGGAAGGTGAGTATAATTTTTTTTTTATTTCTTACACCTACATCGGGTTTAAACCTATTGTACTCTGGGTCCAAAGACCCCACAGTATAATAAATGATGTTGTGGTGGTCATTTTAGTTAATTTTGAGATGAATTCCTTGATGTCATGATGTTTATGTTCAGTCAAAATGACGTTGATGCACCCGATGTGACCACTTATACCCAACCACAGGTCTCAGTGGTGTTCCACGGCTCATGACATCACCAAGGAGATCAGAAAAGGACTGAAGAGGATCCCGAGGAAGTGCAGAAAGCCATGAAGGAGCCCAAAAGAGGCGAGTACACAAGTACAATAATAGTACTTCTACTTCTACTTCTACTACTACTACTACTACTACTACCAAAGCAACTGGATGAACCTGTCAGATATTAGCAAAATGTATCTCTAGTTGCGATGTGAGGGAGATTCTAGCGAAGAGTGTATCCACTATGGGACATTGTACTGTGTAAAAGGGCCACTATTTGACATACTGCATGGGGGGCACTATGGGAGATTATACTGTGGGCATGGGCCACTATAGGACATTATAGTGTGTGGGGGCTACTATGGGACATTATGCTGTATGGAGGGGCTGCTATTGGATATGGGACTGTATACTTCTTTAGGCCACTATGGGACATTACACAGTATGAAGCGCTTGAGGTTTATTATGATGTTATAAGCTGTATAGCTTAGGGTAAGTTCACACAGGGTTTTTGAAAATCAATGAGAGCCAGTCAAATCCCCGGCTCCTGGAAAAAAGAAGCAAGATGCTCATTCTTCAGGCCGATTCGCCTCGCGATTCGGCCTGAAGACACTCCCTCCTCCCGACTAGGCCCATTCATTGGGCTTAATCCGGAGCGGAGTGCGCGACTAGATGCCGGTGCAGTGCACCGACATTCAGTCACGGCTACCCGTTTTTCGGACTGGAACCTGAGGCGGAGGCCAAAAATCCCCATGTGAACTTACCCTAAGAGATGCATTTTTCGGATGTGCTTGAAACACTGAATGTTGGGTATTGTGATTGTCCTAGGTAGAGCAATCTAGAGAACAAGTGCAACTCAGGAGAAGTCTTGGAGATAGGAGTTCTGTTTATAGATCTAGGTTCTGCATTAGAACTTTGTATAGCCACTGATACAGAATTGTATAAAATACACTGCAGTTGCTGCAGAACCTCTTTACAGTCAATCAGCAATCGCCCCATTAGAAGAAACTTTATGCAAGATGTCATAACCAGCGCCCAGGCATAATTCTTAAAGATTCTGACATCAGATTGTGATGGTGATAGAAATACTATAGACAGACGAGCGAATGGAACATTCTTATCAATGTGTAATATGACATAATAAAGTATCAAATTTTGATAGATATCGAGTGCTAAAAGTGAAGCTATTTTAGTGGGAAGGATGGCGGAGCGGATATAGCTTTATTATCTCGCTTTCCATCCATCTAACATTTATCGCTACGTTATTATTGGAGGGTGTAATCAATATCACATATCGCGAGCGCCCTAATTGAAGGCTCATTATGTTGTTTTAAAGCGTTCTGGTCAATGGTCGCTCCATCTGATTTACCGGCTTTGAAAGGTCACAATGTAAACAAATGACATCTCCTCGCTGAATACAGACAACATTAGCGCCATCATACTTCATCCTCACGGCAAGGCTTAATGAGGATGTAAAGCGCGTCCCATTACGTGGCCGCAAATTTGCAATCATGATATTTAAATCTGCTAATGATAATTTACTTGCAATCTGTAGGGCGCTGTTAACACATATATGATAATAACCCTTTTTAACCGTATCCCAAATGTGACCTTTTTTTTTTTTCCGTCTTCTCTTTTATGAGATTTGTATTCAATACAGAGCCGCGTTCTGCGGGGTTGGCACATTGTACTATGCCTTCCTTTTACAGCCACTCAGTAATACTAGCTAGCAATTTTACAAGCCGAGATAATTTGCATTCACTGCAGAGTTCGAAGAATATACACCGCTATATCTGTAGAGCCAAAAATAAATGGCTATTAAGGAAAAAGATATGTTTTTGAAGTTGTTTTTGTAAAAAGTCATCTCATCTACTGTTGGGTTAGATGGGGTAGACTAGTACAATGGATAAGATTTCTGTCTCAAACACATCCACTCATGATTCCATGCTATAAAAGTAGAAACACTTTGTGCGCCACTGTATAGTACCTATGTATGGCAGTGTATTATAGAGGTGAGGGTAATAATTTCATAATATAGCATCTAATAGCATAGGACACTGTCAGGACTCCTAGGGACCTATCTATAAAACATAGTGTAGAATACTGTCAGGGCTTCTAGGAACCTATGTATAAAACATAGTGTATAACACTGTCAGGGCTCCTAGGAACCTATCTATAAAACATAGTGTATAACACTGTCAGGGCTCCTAGGAACCTATCTATAAAACATAGTGTATAACACTGTCAGGACTCCTAGGAACCTATCTATAAAACATAGTGTATAACACTGTCAGGACTCCTAGGAACCTATCTATAAAACATAGTGTATGACACTGTCAGGACTCCTAGGAACCTATCTATAAAACATAGTGTAGTACACTGTCAGGGCTCCTAGGAACCTATCTATAAAACATAGTGTATAACACTGTCAGGGCTCCTAGGAACCTATCTATAAAACATAGTGTATAACACTGTCAGGACCCCTAGGAACCTATCTATAAAACATAGTGTAGAATACTGTCAGGGCTCCTAGGAACCTATCTATAAAATATAGTGTAGAATACTGTCAGGGCTCCTAGGAACCTATCTATAAAATATAGTGTAGAACACTGTCAGGGCTCCTAGGAACCTATCTATAAAACATAGTGTAGAACACTGTCAGGGCTCCTAGGAACCTATCTATAAAACATAGTGTAGAACACTGTCAGGGCTCCTAGGAACCTATCTATAAAACATAGTGTAGAACACTGTCAGGGCTCCTAGGAACCTATCTATAAAACATAGTGTATAACACTGTCAGGGCTCCTAGGAACCTATCTATAAAACATAGTGTAGAACACTGCCAGGGCTCCTAGGAACCTATCTATAAAACATAGTGTATGACACTGTCACGGCTCCTAGGAACCTATCTATAAAACATAGTGTAGAACACTGTCAGGATTCCTAGGAACCTATCTATAAAACATAGTGTAGAACACTGTCAGGGCACATAGAAACCTATCTATAAAACATAGTGTAGAACACTGTCAGGGCTCCTAGGAACCTATCTATAAAACATAGTGTATAACACTGTCAGGACCCCTAGGAACCTATCTATAAAACATAGTGTAGAATACTGTCAGGGCTCCTAGGAACCTATCTATAAAATATAATGTAGAACACTGTCAGGGCTCCTAGGAACCTATCTATAAAACATAGTGTAGAACACTGTCAGGGCTCCTAGGAACCTATCTATAAAACATAGTGTAGAACACTGTCAGGGCTCCTAGGAACCTATCTATAAAACATAGTGTAGAACACTGTCAGGGCTCCTAGGAACCTATCTATAAAACATAGTGTAGAACACTGTCAGGGCTCCTAGGAACCTATCTATAACACATAGTGTGGAACACTGTCAGGACTCCTAGGAACCTATCTATAAAACATAGTGTATAACACTGTCAGGGCTCCTAGGAACCTATCTATAAAACATAGTGTAGAACACTGCCAGGGCTCCTAGGAACCTATCTATAAAACATAGTGTATGACACTGTCACGGCTCCTAGGAACCTATCTATAAAACATAGTGTAGAACACTGTCAGGATTCCTAGGAACCTATCTATAAAACATAGTGTAGAACACTGTCAGGGCACATAGAAACCTATCTATAAAACATAGTGTAGAACACTGTCAGGGCTCCTAGGATCCTATCTATAAAACATGGTGTAGAACACTGTCAGGGCTCCTAGGAACTTATCTATAATACATAGTGTAGAACACTGTCAGGGCTCCTAGGAACCTATCTATAAAACATAGTGTATAACACTGTCAGGGCTCCTAGGAACCTATCTATAAAACATAGTGTATAACACTGTCAGGGCTCCTAGGAACCTATCTATAAAACATAGTGTATAACACTGTCAGGGCTCCTAGGACCCTATCTATAAAACATAGTGTATAACACTGTCAGGGCTCCTTGGAAGCTATCTATAACACATAGTGTGAAACACTGTCAGGACTCCTAGGAACCTATCTATAAAACATAGTGTATAACACTGTCAGGGCTCCTAGGAACCTATCTATAAAACATAGTGTATGACACTGTTTCCTTGCCGATGTTTTTTTTTTTTTTTTTTGCCGTTGGCGTGATTTGAACATCAGGACCCAGTGATGCAAGGCTGCAGTGCTTACCACTGAGCCACCGTGTGGCCCCCAAAAATGTCATTATTAATGTCAGGCATTCAGGGTCACCACTGGGGCCTGTGATGTGGGCCTCAGTGGTGGCATGCCCATAGAACAGTACTCCGCGTTGTCTGGGCGAATGAAGTCAAAGTGCTGGATGCCATGGGTAGGCCCAAAAGAGGAAATGGAAGGTAAGTATATATTTTTTGTCTCACCTCCACTGGGCCTTCATCTAATATAATATGGGGTCTGTAGATACCAGAGTATAATAATTTACCACAATGCATGCTGAGGCAGCCATTTTATTTAGGATTCTTTCATTGTTCAGTTTCATTAAAAACCAAACAATGTGGAAGTCGAATCCAGTTCATTGCAAACCAATATCCCCATCTCTAACGCGGATTCTACTGACCTGGGTTACACAATCTGGGACACTGTTGATCCTTACTAGTCGTTCTCCTCTATTATGTTCTGCTGTTTGTAAAGAGTAAGTTTCATTTTATCTTCCATTTCTTTCTTTTTCCTTTCTCTGTTTGTATGGTTAGGTCTACATGGGCTTGGTGGGTGTGTAGGTACCAATGAAGAGGAGGTAAATAGATGGAAGTGTTGTATAGAGTCTAAGGAATAGAAGCAGAGCACAGAGATAGAAGGAACAATAGTGTAAGAATTAACTAAAATTAGCTCCGCAAAACATATTAATTATTCAGTTCAGAATATTGAGAAAAGGAAAAAGAGCAGAGATAAAATTCAATAATAGAAGAAAAACTTCTATTTCACTTTTTTACTGTAATCTAATACTTTTACAGTGTTTTAAGTATTTTTAACACATACAGTCCCCATTTCTAGCATTTCAGGTCACGTTTCAGGATAATCTGCCATGTATTTTGGACTAATATATACGACTTCTACTCTGCACATTTTTGCAAATATCAGGGTCAGCAGGACCTACTATGCTTCCAAACCAGTTTGCCTTTGGGCCACCTCTAAGGACTATAGTTTAAGCAACCTTCAAGTTATTCATCTTTTAACCCCTGTACAGGGATTTGGACTTCAGTGAGAGGAGGCTACTAGGTTGCTATCTCCAGATCCTGGTGTTAGTAGCAGCTGGCCCAGTGGGCTAGGAGATACAAGTGCAAGGAACCAGTGGTCACACACAAGAATGGTCAAGTTCAGGTAGATCGATCGTCAGACAGTAAAGTAGAGGATAAACTGTAGCGTGAAAACGTTTTCCGGTTAGTTTTGGACCTTCTTCAGACTCTACAAAGTGATACAATATATAATATAAAATAAATAGAGATACAGTACATAACTTATAATAATAAATTACTGCAATAATATTTTGGCATTGAGCGTGCTGGATGCCACAAGATAGCCCAAAAGAGGTAAGGAAATGTAATTATGAATGTTTTTCATTGTGTAAAACCCCGTTATTGTTTACATCAGACCCCAGAGTCTAATAATGTCACTTTCACTTTTGAAATCACTCTGGCTGTGTTTGCCTTTAAGACTAGGCTCATATTAGTGTCAGGTTTCCATCCTTCTGCATAGTGACCCAATAGACAGAAACCCTGCCCGCTTTACAAAGACTATAATGGGGTTTGCCGGGTTTCTGCCTGGTTTCAGTATAAAATCAGCACGCAGGACTTTTCTCTTCACCAATTTAAGCGGCGTCCTGGATGGAGATGAGTAACCTAGTGTAGACCAAGCGTAAATGTATCCCACACTATGTTTTATAGATAGGTTCCTAGGAGCCCTGACAGTGTCATACACTATGTTTTATAGATAGGTTCCCAGGAGCCCTGACAGTGTTCTACACTATGTTTTATAGATAGGTTCCTAGGAGCCCTGACAGTGTCATACACTATGTTTTATAGATAGGTTCCCAGGAGCCCTGACAGTGTTCTACACTATGTTTTATAGATAGGTTCCTAGGAGCCCTGACAGTAATATACACTATGCATTATAGATAGGTTCCCAGGAGCCCTGACAGTGTTCTACACTATGTTTTATAGATAGGTTCCTAGGAGCCCTGACAGTGTCATACACTATGTTTTATAGATAGGTTCCTAGGAGCCCTGACAGTGTTATACACTATGTTTTATAGATAGGTTCCTAGGAGCCCTGACAGTGTTATACACTATGTTTTATAGATAGGTTCCTAGGAGCCCTGACAGTGTCCTACACTATGTTTTATAGATAGGTTCCCAGGAGCCCTGACAGTGTCATACACTATGTTTTATAGATAGGTTCCTAGGAGCCCTGACAGTGTTATACACTATGTATTATAGATAGGTTCCTAGGAGCCCTGACAGTGTCATACACTATGTTTTATAGATATGTTCCTAGGAGCCCTGACAGTGTTATACACTTTGTTTTATAGATAGGTTCCTAGGAGCCCTGACAGTGGCATACACTATGTATTATAGATAGGTCCCTAGGAGCCCTGACAGTGTTATACACTATGTTTTATAGATAGGTTCCTAGGAGCCCTGACAGTTTTCTACACTATGTTTTATAGATAGGTTCCTAGGAACCCTGACAGTGTTCTACACTATGTTTTATAGATAGGTTCCTAGGAGCCCTGACAGTATTCTACTCTATGTTTTATAGATAGGTTCCTAGGAGCCCTGACAGTGTTATACACTTTGTTTTATAGATAAGTTCCTAGGAGCCCTGACAGTGGCATACACTATGTATTATAGATAGGTTCCTAGGAACCCTGACAGTGTTCTACACTATGTTTTATAGATAGGTTCCTAGGAGCCCTGACAGTATTCTACTCTATGTTTTATAGATAGGTTCCTAGGAGCCCTGACAGTGTTATACACTTTGTTTTATAGATAAGTTCCTAGGAGCCCTGACAGTGGCATACACTATGTATTATAGATAGGTTCCTAGGAGCCCTGACAGTGTTATACACTATGTTTTATAGATAGGTTCCTAGGAGCCCTGACAGTTTTCTACACTATGTTTTATAGATAGGTTCCTAGGAACCCTGACAGTGTTCTACACTATGTTTTATAGATAGATTCCTAGGAGCCCTGACAGTGTTATACACTATGTTTTATAAATAGGTTCCTAGGAGCCCTGACAGTGTTCTACACTGTGTTTTATAGATAGGTTCCTGGGCCACTGCTGACATGTTTTTGCAGAGGACAATTAAAACCATGCCAACCCTACTAAAAAGTAGTTGTATTCTTTTTGTAAATGAGAACCTTCGAGCGCAAGGGACGTTTATTTTAGTCGCCAAGTACAGTCACCAGGGCCAACTTGGATGTAGGATGTCCCCCTGGGCATTTTAAGATTATCTTCTCAACGAAACATCACAGCATCATGTGGCCTGAAATGTGGGAGTGATTTATTACCTGTGATTTCATTGTAGAGGTGAGTAGAGAAAGCAGGACTACACATGGAGTGAGAGCAGGCAGATGAATCATGGGAAATGTAGTTTGTTCACAGATGCACTATATGCAAATAACAGTGATACAAGAAGCAGCAATTAAAATAAAGCCAAGAAAAGGCCACACAAGGGAACAGTCAGGATTTAGCACTGCTGGGGATGTACAGTATTTGTAGATAATTTTTTTTAAAAGTGTATGCCAAACTTTCTAATATATCTTAGCCATGAATACTGTTTCCTTCTCCACTTTTCAGGCTGCTTTCCATATCCATATCCAGTCTCACAGAAGCCTATGGAGAGGGAAGGGGAAAAATGGGTTGACTCATTCTGTAGAGCATTGTCTTACAAGATATAGCGGAGCTGGGGGCCACACGGTGGCTCAGTGGTTAGCACTGCAGCCTTGCAGCGCTGGAGTCCTGGTGTTCAAATCCCATCAAGGGCAAAAGCCCATCTGCAAGGAGTTTGTATGTTCTCCCCGTGTTTGCATGGATTTCCATCCCATGTTCCAAAAAAGACATACTGATAGCAGGGGTGAACCTTCCCCTTTTGCCGCCCGAGGCGAACTACAGAAAGCTGCCCCCCCCCCGGGAGGAGGGGGCGTGGCCGAGCAGAGGGGGCGGGGCCCAGCACCGCTCGCAGGCACGGAGATGACCTGCTCTCTGCCTGAGTGTGAGGGGAGGCTGCTGGAGCAGCGCTGCTCCAGTGGCCTCCCCAAACCACCGCTCGGTGCTAAGCCAGTCCAGGACAGCTTGTCCTGGACTGGCTTAGGGAAGCAAAAATGCCGCCCTCCCTGAGGCCCTGACATAGCGCCGCCTGAAGCGCTCGCTTCAGGTCGCCTCATGGGAGGTGCGGCGCTGACTGATAGGGAAAAAATGTACATTGTGAGCTCTATGTGGGGCTCACAATCTATATTTAAAAAAAAAAAAAAAAGATATAGCGGAGCTAAAATATCTTATTTGCACTGTGTAGTAAACCATGACGGTTACAGTATGTGGTGTCTTTTCCAGCAACCTCCTCCTCCCAACTTAAAGGGATCCTATCATTCAAACTCATTTTTTTTCACTAACAAGTTGGAATAGCCTTAAGAAAGGCTAGTCTTCTCCCACCTTTTGATGTCTTCTCTGTGCCACCGTTTAATTGAAATCCCGGTTTTTGTCGGTATTCAAATGAGTTCTCTCGCAGCACTGGGGGTGGGCCCCATTGGTCAAACAGCACTGGGGGAGTCTCCAATGCCGCGAGAGAACTCTCTACAGCACTGCCTCCATCTTCTTCAGCAACGACCCTCTATATGTGTCTTCTTCCAGCCGCCTGAGGGTTCAAAATTCAACACATACGCTTTGGACAGAGCCGACTTCATATGCGGGTGGCCATAGAACTACATGAGCGTACTGTGCATGCTCGCATAAGCGGCCACAAAAAAATGGCCATTCGCATGTGAAGTCGGCTCTGCCCGAGGCCAACTGTCAGAGCCGACTGAATTTTGACCCCTGCATGCCAAAAGAAGACGCATGAAGATTCCACTCGCATGAAGAAGATGGAGGCAACGCTGGAGAGAGTTCTCTTGCAGCATTGGGTATGCCCCCAGTGCTGCGAGAGAACTCATATGCATACCGACAAAAAACGGGATTTCAAGCAAACGGCGGCGCGGAGAAGACATTGAAAGGTAGGAGAAGAATAGCCTTTCTTAAGGCTATTCTGAAGAGATAGTGAGAAAAAATTAGTTTGAATGATGGGATCCCTTTAAATGTTACAGGTTTTAGATTTTTAGTAATAGCAGCTCATCTACTATGTTATCATAGACGTCTGTGTTAGAAGTAAGTTAGCCTGATAAATGGAGCGTGAAACATACAGTATGTTCTTACTAAGATCTATTACAGTTTCTTATATCCACCTGCACTATTAATTTACAAAGTATTGTCTTATAATAGAAGGTTCACTTTGTAGTTGATGTTTTTGAAATCCCATGCCATGATGTTGTATAGTACGGTATCGTTTTATATCACTTACCCCATATAATTCTGGCACTCCCCGGAGTGTTTGTTTTGGCTCCCCGGTGCGTGTGCCCACTGTAGGTCCCTGAGAAACATTGAGACCAACTATGAGTCTGACGACAGATCCACATCATTGGCTAGATATCAACAATCACCTGGAAGAGTAATATGGATTCACCATCAATGAAGATGACATAGAGTTAGATCCATAACCCGTCTAACCCATAACCTCAACACAATGTCATTATTTCCTTCCCCATTCTGAAGCATTGACACTCGGGTCTGTAAGTAAATGAGAACAAGTAGTCGTTCTCTGACTTTACCGGGAAGTGGAGGAATATAGCGAGATGACAGATTGTTAAACAGGAGTACGTGCTTCGGGCGCAAAGATGGAGACCCCTATTGCTTTAGCCCCATTAACGACCGACTTAGAAATGCGAGAAATTACTGAAAATGAAACATAGGTGCAAAAAACAGATGTGGAACGTTAATGATCTCGGAAATATAAATCACGTACATTGGCTTAAATGAACGCATACACCTTAAGAAACGTAAGATCAAGGAGTGAATTATGAGATTACTGAGAAATGTAAAGGGGAGGTGTCACCAGTAAAAGTCCTTTTTTAATGAAGACATTTTCATATTAAACACCTGCGCCCCGGGTCTCCGCTCTTAGGTTTCTGTCTTCTGCCCAAGAAACTGGACAGGAGACGGAAATCGGCAGTCACTTTTCAAACCCATTCAAATGAATGGGTTTGCAAAGTGTCCGCCCGGGAGCACCTGTGAGCGTTTTCTGGTCTCCGCGACGAAACTGTTTTTTCTAACTGGACATAAAGTCGGACATGCAGGACTTTGGGTCCGGTTAAAAAAAAATGGTTTCACTGCGGAGACCACAAAACGCTCATGGGTGGACACTGTCTGTCGGGTTTCCGTCTCCTTTCAGCAGCAGACGGAAACCAGGGCGCAGATGTGAACCCGCCCTCAGCCTAATACTAGACTGACACTTCAGCTTGGATGAGGAAGGCCCGGAGGTCATGCCAGGCAGGTCTGGGCTTAAAAGAAGGCTTCTTGGAGCCGGTCCGAAGGATTGTTAATAGAGGTGGAGTCCTCTAAAGGCAGAATAGCCTTGAAGAGCCTAGATATTGCAGGGTCCACCACAGGGGGCTCTGACCACTTGAAGACTTGTTGCAGGAAACATTTTTGTAAAATATAAATGCCAACTGTGTATTGGTAAAATTTTGGTAAAATTTTGGCTCTGGTATTGCTGTCCTATCTACAGTATTACACCCCAAACCTTTGTGGACATCGCAAGTCTACCATGCCGCTCAATGCCAAGAGTAGGCTGGAGTTATAAAGCTGTTGGACTATGGAGCAGTAGAGTAATGGGGTCATCAGGCCAGAAGTGTACGTTGAAGCCCCTTCCTATGCAAAATCTGTAGGACCAATGCTTACCTCCTCGAGGTATCTTATGGGTGCCCTCACGATTGGGCTATGAGCACCATCAACTTGGTTCCTATATCTGAGCCCCTTCAATAGTCCCTTTTATGAATGAATTTTCAGTTTCTTGGATGTCAGGAGGACATTTCCAACCTGGACTTGCTTGAAGTTCTTTTTTATGTTTTTTTTTACCTTTTGTCCTTTATCCTTAGTTCACTAAAAGCCAAATTTTACGAAATAGAAACTGCTTTGTAGAGATCATTGAGCCTCCCACTGTGTACCAAGGATTTTCCCGGAACAACCTCAACCTCAGTGTGAGCAAAGACTGAACTGCAAGAAGGTTCAAGGGCTAAAGAGTCGGTGCAGAATATATTGTAGGCAAAGTTATTTTCTGTATCCAGTCACAACAAGCCCGGCGTCAGCCCTCGCTCCGGTACGTGTTGCTTCATACTTAGCATTGCCACTATTTTCGACTACTTTCCTACAGCAGCTGGTAATTCCATGTGAATGAGGCTTGTGCCAGTCGGCCATTATATGGCACAATAGATAAAATGTGCAATCACATCTCTTTGTCATATATTTCAGCATCCTTTCATCGCTCAGCCAGAGGGGAGAGGAGAACTTGCCAAAAGATAGTGTCACTTTCCCAAATTGCTTCGGATAAAGTTTTTTTTCCCCCATTTTCACAGTGGCTGCTTCTCCGGGAGGTTGATGTTGGCGCCTTATACGCGCTGTTATTGTATTTTAATACTTTATTTCGCGGAACGCAATCGAAAAGAAAATGTTATTATGTAAGAATTCACTGCATATCATATATAAAATATGGAAAAATTTTCGACAAAAATTTGCATCACCTTTCGAATGCCAAGGGGCTGATGAATAGAATGGCAAATATTATATTATATTTAATTATTATATTATTTTATGATTAATGTTATATAAAGTTATTTTATTCCTATTCTATGTTCATCGGACAATTAGAAGGTATCATCGTTATATAGAATAATATGGGGATCAAGTATAGAAGTGACTTAAATAACTAAAATAAGTCATACCTATTAATAGGAACATCAAAGCACAAGAAAAAAGTCTTCAACTTTCCATCCCGTCTTTGTCATGAAGGTTTCAACTATTTATTGCAGCAGACAAGCTTACAGGTACAGGTAGTGCTGCTCAGCAGTTCAGCATGAAAAAACAAACAAATGAAAATAAAGACCTACGCCTCTCCGGCGGCTTACTAAACGAGTTATTCCCTCACTAACCAAGGGGTCAGCCTACTGCTGACCTCCTAACAAACAAGGTTCACAAGTAAACAAGGGGTACACATACCCGGCCCTTTAACAGCATTCTTTTTGGCAGAGCTTTCCCAGACTGGTTGAGCATGTGTTTCAGCCTCTCTCCTCTCTCTCACTAACCAGCACACCTATGCTACTTACAAAGCCCTGCTGGTCGTGTCCCAAGACTAGAATGGATTGCCTTGCAGGACTGACCCGAACTTTACTCCAGTCCGGGAATTACAAGCTAAACGCCTGTGCATACCTCAACAGTCTTGGGGAAAAATAGCGGCTCTCCCACACTATACCTCTCTCCACTTCACAGTACTGCTAAACTTTTTGCACTGTTTGGCATATTGTCTGTGCCACTCCATGTATATAGTTATGGTTTTGTGTGTATATACCCCTATGTTAGGGTTGTTCTACTAGGAATGGAGATAAACTCCTCCTTTTTGGAGCAGTATGGAATAGGTCAACTCATGGTTGGCTGGGAGAAGATGAGGAGACTTTCATTATTATGGGCCCTTCCAACTACCATCCAAGACTACCACCAACTGGAAGTGCCCCAGGGGAACTACCAACAAGATCAGGTATACAGAAGTTCTCCTTGTCAATATTGGAAGTTTCCTTCTTTCTACTAAGGTCTGTGTAGAGTAGCCTGTACTAGAGCTAATACAGTGACAGATCTGGGAGCCCTTAGACAGTCATAACAACTGAATAGCCTACCCTGTAATATAGCAAGGTGCCATTCAGTAAGAGAATGACCAACATAGGTGCTCATAGTCAACCGTGGAATTCTGATCCCAATCTTTTCCTCCAGGTCGGAGGTTATTTCAAGATCGGCTCAACCCTAAAAGTTACTTTTCCCATAGAGAAGCATTAACTAGGGTTGAGCAATCGGGATCGGAAAAGATTGCATTCCGATCGGCGATCGAGCAAATTTCGTGATCGCAATTGGCTGGAAAATGATCGGATATCGGATGTTAAAATCGATCCTAAAATCTCAAGATCAGATCAACCTTAGTGCCCATAAACATGCATTCAACTCTGCAGTGATTTGAGTTTGTGGGGTTTTTTTGTCTACAATTCAACAAAGTGCTTTTCTGTCTCTCGAGTCAAGCTTTGAATTTTGACCACAGTTGTTCCTGACTACAGATGGTCTTTACAAATTTTAATAAACTTAATTTTGAATTTGTTTTTAAATATTACTTAGACAATGATTGAAGCATAGAGGCGCTATAGAAAGGCAAAGTTGATGCAGATGCACATAGTTAGGTCTGAAGAGACTCAAGTGTATAATATTGCTTCATCGATGACAAATCCCAAAATATTCGTGTTCGAATTTGAAATTTGTGTAAAACTCCTAACATATCAGTTCACTCATCTCTAATGTTTGTAACACTGGAATATATTCAGTCTAAAGCATTATACAATAGCTTGTGCTATCTCATTGCTGCTTGTTTACCGGTCATACAGTATCATGTTGTAATGTGTGTGCAATTACGGGGAAATCAATACCTTATATCCGCACGCTAGTAAATCCCATAATTATAGATTTTTTTTAAGCACACGCATATTAAATATTAATTTGTCCTGCTCACGTTATTGATACATGTAAATAATGGCCTGCATTTCAGCAGATGAAAGAAAAACAATTAGGCGAGCCGAATCTTATTTCCATGTCTAATGACTGAGTTTACATTGCGGAGTGAGATGTTCAGGTTGATGTGTGGCGCTCGAGTTACATCAATGCAGAGTCTCAACCTAAAGTATATGGTGGAACCAGAAGAAGAAGAATCTGGAATGTTCAATATGGATACATTAACCCTTTCCCGATGCAGCCAATTTTTATTTTTCAATTTTTAACTATTTTATGTTTCCCTGTACGAGGGCTTATTTTTTGCAGGACAGATTGTACTTTGTTGTGACACCATTCGATATACCTGATCATGGACCCGTTCTGACTACCCTGACTTGTGCTGGACTACCATACTGATCCTCAGCCACCTGCCCTGACCTAATGCAAGATTACACATCATCTTCATCTGTCCTGACCTCCGCTTGACCATTGACCAGGCCTATCTGTCTCCTCAGTTACCATTTAAGCTACACCTTGAGGTAGCAATTTGGTGGTCCTCTGTAACAAAGTACATAACTCCAAACAGAGTTTAAAGGGTCAATTTATCGAAAACAGCAGAAAACAGTCGGCACTGTCTATATATCTCATAGCGGGATACACAGTGTACCTGAGACTTGGTATTTCCATGATCAGCAGCAACATATAAGACCATGAACTGATCCAAGAAATAAGAACAGCTGCAGATTTTACTATAAAATGTCTGTTTTACTTGCATGTCATTTGTTACAATCCATCGTAAATAATGGACTTAAAGGGGCTCTATCATTGGGAAAACTCATTATTAACTGAGTATATATTTGCTTAGCCTTTAGAAAGGCTAAGATAGATAGATAGATAGATAGATAGATAGATAGATAGATAGATAGATAGGAGATAGATAGATAGATAGATAGATAGATAGATAGATCAGATAGATAGATAGGAGATAGATAGATAGATAGATAGATAGATAGATAGATAGATAGGAGATAGATAGATAGATAGATAGATAGGAGATAGATAGATAGATAGATAGATCAGATAGATAGATAGGAGATAGATAGATAGATAGATAGATAGGAGATAGATAGATAGATAGATAGATAGATAGATAGATAGATAGATAGGAGATAGATAGATAGGAGATAGATAGATAGATAGATAGATAGATAGATAGATAGATAGATAGATAGATCAGATAGATAGATAGATAGATAGATAGATAGATAGATAGGAGATAGATAGATAGATAGATAGATAGATAGGAGATAGATAGATAGGTAGATAGGAGATAGATAGATAGATAGATAGATAGATAGATAGATAGATAGGAGATAGATAGATTAGATAGATAGATAGATAGATAGGTAGATAGGAGATAGATAGATAGATAGATAGATAGGAGATAGATAGATAGATAGATAGATAGGAGATAGATAGATAGATAGATAGATAGATTAGATAGATAGATAGATAGATCAGATAGATAGATAGATAGATAGATAGGAGATAGATAGATAGATAGATAGATAAATAGGAGATAGATAGATAGATAGATAGATAGGAGATAGATAGATAGATAGATAGATAGATAGATAGATAGATAGAAGATAGATAGATAGATAGATAGATAGATAGATAGATAGATAGGCAGATAGGAGATAGATAGATAGGAGATAGATAGATAGATAGATAATATATAGATAGGAGAGATGATAGATAGATAGATAGATAGATAGGAGATAGATAGATAGATAATAGATAGATAGGAGAGATGATAGATAGATAGATAGATAGATAGATAGATAGATAGATAGATAGATAGATAGGAGATAGATAGATGATAGATAGATAGATAGATAGATGAGATACAGTCTGAAATGAGGGTCACTTGGTATTACTCCTTGTACTGTATAAGATGGGATAAGTGCTCCACCATTATCCACCCTCATTATTATATCATAAGATCATAAACCAGACAATTTAAATCTGTTTACATAAGCAAATGAGCACAAGTAATATGAAGCAAACATTGGATTTTCCGTCACCACTTAGCAGATAATATTGACTCACATTGATTCTCGCACACATTTGTTTAAAATCAATATTGCCGTCTCCTATGTGTATTCCAGCATATTCCAGGACTGTATCCTGTTTAAGAAAGAAGGTTCTATAGCTGGGATACATTTGGTTTTATTACCACTAAGAACCTATTATGTTTTCGACAGGAAGAATCTATGTTACATGGCTCTCGCTTCAAAGAATTGACTTAAATGGGTTTATTGATTGTTTAAAAATGCAGGAAAACAGATAATATATTGTATATATGAGATAGGTAGGATGATAGATAGATAGATAGATAAATAGATAGGAGATAGATAGATAGATAGATAGATAGGAGATAGAAGATAGATAGATGATAAATAGATAGATAGATAGATAGATAGATAGGAGATAAATAGATAGATGATAGATAGATAGATAGATAGATAGATAGATAGATAGATAGATAATAGATAGATAGATAGATAGATAGATAGATAGGAGATAGATAGATAGATAGATAGATAGATAGGAGATAAATAGATAATAGATAGATAGATAGATAGATAGATAGATAGATAGATAGACAGGAGATAAATAGATAAATAGATGATAGATAGATAATAGATAGATAGGAGATAGATAGATAGATAGATAGATAGATAGATAGATAGATAGGAGATAGATAGATAGATAGATAGATAGATAGGAGATAAATAGATAGATAGATGATAGATAATAGATAGATAGATAGATAGATAGATAGATAGAATGCTAGATAGATAGATGATACATAGATAGATAGATAGGAGATAGATAGATAGATAGATAGATAGATAGATAGATAGATAGGAGATAGATAGATAGATAGATAGATAGGAGATAGATAGATAGATAGATAGATAGATAGATAGACAGGAGATAAATAGATAGATAGATGATAGATAGATAGATAATAGATAGATAGATAGAATGATAGATAGATAGATAGATAGATAGATAAATAGATAGATAGGAGATAGATAGATAGGAGATAGGTAGGAGATAGATAGATAGATAGATAGATAGATAATATAATAAAACCCCTGAGATGCCACGGTCATATTTGACCACGGCATCTCAGGGGTTAACATCTGCGATCAGAGCTCAGTTCCAACCGGGGGTGTTAGAGAACACTTTCTGTGTGCGTACCATGCTTTCGTGTGGGAAGTCTTTCCTGTACTATTAGGGTGAAAGGGTAAACGTGATTTCCTGTCAATTAATTTGGATCGACTCGAATAGTATCGAAAAATTTGTCGAAGTTGGTGAAACAATTTTTTTTAAAAAATCGCTCATCTCTACTTATATAACAATAAGAAATCGCCCAAAATGGAAAATCTCTCTGACATCCCTTTTACGTAAGGGTTCGGAGCAGTGCACCAGATTGTAACGTGGGAGTCTTGACTGTTAACACGTAGAGCGTTGACTGATACCAGTATCAACTAGAAAAATATGGCGTAGAGATAAAGTTAAAAAATTCTCCGTGTTCATGAAAATTGTATCTGAAAGTTCTAAATGATGTTCAAAGATGGACAAACACTTTATTTCTTTTGGAAAACCGATTAAGGCAAACACAGAGATCAGACCGAAGCTCGAATTTTTCTGACGCCCTTTGGAAGATGAAAACAACAACTTGATTCATTGCTATAGAAACTGCTCTATTTTTGAATCAGTTTTTAAGAGGACCTCTCACCTCACCCCTCCCGTCATGTTGGTTTTAGTTAGCACTTGTATTAACAAGGAAGTAACAACTCGGGAGAAACCTTTTTCTCAGAGGTTTGCATTGTGAGGTTCCTCTGCTAATCCTCCTAAATGTCTCTAATAAATTGACAAGTGGGCGTTACCATTCACCTTATCATAAATAGTCTAATACTGGCAGTGCTGATTTGACAGTAGAAAATGTACAGGGACACAATACCAACTAGAGACTTCTAATTGTCTATTTAGTCTTACATTTTTAGGAGGTATTTGTAAATAAGACCTCCTTGGTTTAATGCAGAACTCTAAGAAAAGATTCCAGAATTTTTGTCAAATTGAGGAATACATGTACCGATGTCATTTTTTTCCCCTCTCATCTCAGCTTGACATGTCCAGGTAGATTTGTCACAAGATGATTAGCTTTTCAAGACAATATTGTTTTGTGAAGTTGTGTGGCAAAGCGATGTACTATTTGTGTCTGGGGTTTTGTTAGTAAGTTACAATGTTGCATTGAATTATTTGCATGAGAAATAATGCTTAAAGGGAATGTATCACCAAAAAAATAAACTATTATTACATTTTTATATTAACCTCTTCCAGACTGCCCATAGACTATATACAGTACAGACCAAAAGTTTGGACACACCTTCTCATTCAAAGAGTTTTCTGTATTTTCCTGACTATGACAATTGTAGATTCACACTGAAGGCCTCAAAACTATGAAGTAACACATGTGGAATTATATACTTAACAAAAAAGTGTGAAACAACTGAAAATCTGTATTATATTCTAGGATCTTCAAAGTAGCCACCTTTTGCTTTGATTCCTGCTTTGCACACTCTTGGCATTCTCTTGATGAGCTTCAAGAGGTAGTCACCGGAAATGGTTTTCCCTTCACAGGTGTGTCCTGTCAGATTTAATAAGTGGGATTTCTTGCCTTATAAATGGGGTTGGGACCATCAGTTGTATTGTGCAGAAGTCAGGTGGATACACAGCTGATAGTTCTACTGCATAGCTAGGGATTACACAAGCAGTTTACAGCCCTCTACTCAGTGCCGCACCTCCCATGAGGCGACCTGAAGCGAGCGCTTCAGGCGGCGCTATGCCAGGGCCTCAGGGAGGGCGGCATTTTTGCTAACCTAAGCCAGTCCAGGACAAGCTGTCCTGGACTGGCTTAGCATGGAGCGGTGGTTTGGGGAGGCCACTGGAGCAGCGCTGCTCCAGCAGCCTCCCCTCACGCTCAGGCAGAGCACAGGCAGTCTCCGGGCCTGCTCTCTGCTGGCGAACGGCGCTAAGCCCTGCCCCCTTTCGAGGCGCCACGCCCCTCCGTCAAGCCACGCCCCTGCTCCTCCCCCTCCTCCCGGCGGGGGGGGGGGGGCGGCTTTCTGTACTTCGCTCGGGCGGCGAAAGGAGCAGGTTCACCCCTGCCTCTACTATACTAAACTACTGGTTAATTTACACATGGACTAGGGGCTCAGAAAATAAGTAGTGCTGGATATTATATAACCATATAAAACCTAATTTTTTGTTGAAAAAATGATATAAATGTGTAACCCCTGTGATCAGAGGAATTAGGAATTATCATTTTAATCTGTTTACATGCAATAGTATATATAAGAACTTTTGTGTTATTCCTTGTTCACATTTGTTTTTGGGACAACCACAAATGGAATACCAAACGCATTTGCAAGCGGTATGCAGCGAAAGCACGCGGACCCCATAGACCAGGGGTCTCAAACTTGCGGCCCGCGGGCCAACTGCGGCCCTCGGGACGAAAGTTTGCGGCCCGCGCAGCTCCCTGAATATCCCGCTATAGTCATCTTTCCGCCGGCACACTAAGACACGCCTCCAATAGTCAGGTGACGTCTGACGTCACACACAGAGGTCCTTGAGTCTTAAACTTCAGCAGTACTAACTTTATAACAGCAATAAAAGCGATGGGTGATCAGTGGAAAGCTAGTACTGCTGAAGTTTAAGACTCAAGGACCTATGTGTGATGTCAGACATCATGTGACTATTGGAGGCGTGTCTTAGCGTGTCGGCCCAAAGATGAAGAGATGTAGTACTGAGAGGAATGTGAGATGGAGTGTGTGTGTGTGTGTGTGTGTGTGTGTCAGTAACCTAGGGTCACAGATGGAAGGGGGACATGAAAATGGGGGCAGATGAAGGGGGTATCTGAAATTGGGGTAGATGGTGGGGAATATGAAACTGGGGCAGATGGATGGGGCACATGAAACTGGAGCAGATGGAGGGGGGACATAAAATGGGGCAAATGAAGGGGGATATCAAACTGGGGGAGAAATGGTGGGGGGAGATGAAACTGAGGGTAGATGAAAGGGGGCACTTAAACTGGGGACAACTGGAGGGGTCAGTAAACCGTAGGAGTAGCTGTAGGAGGACCTGTCTTCCTCTAGTTGTCCCCAGTTTATTGTCACCATCCACCTACCCCTACAGTTTAATGTCTGCTTCTAGCCTCCTGAGTTTAATGTCCCCCTCTAGTTGCCCTCAGGTTAATGTCCCACTTTATCTGCCACTAATTTATTGCCCTCCTCCAACTACCCCCACTGTTTAATGTCCTCCTCCAGCTGCCCCAGTTTCATGTCCCCTCTAGTTTCCCTGAGTTTAAACTGGGGCACCAGGAGAGGGACGTAATACTGTGGGGCAGTTGGAAGGGAACATTATAATGTGGGGGCATATAGTGTACGGGTGACTGTAGGATTATACTGTGTGGGGGCACATGGAAAATGAATAAGAATGGGTGGAGTCATCATAAAATTGGGCGGAGCTAAATTTGCTGCGGCGAGCATAGCTTGTGGAAAACCTGGTGCGGCCCAGCCTCACCCAGACTCTACCTCCAGCGGCCCCCGTGTAAATTGAGTTTGAGACCCCTGCCATAGACTATAATGGGGTTTGTGTGTTCTCTGCGCAGTGTCATGTGGACAGAAAAGTACTTCCTAATATACTTTCCTGTCCACATGATTCGTGCAGGCAGTGCGTGGAAAGCACATGGACCCCATTATAGCCTATGAGGTCCATGTGCTTTCACTGCACAGCGCTTGTCAGTGCGTTTGGTAGTCCGTTCTGGGGGATTCCCTGAACGGATTACCAAACACAGATGTGAACGAGTCCTTAGCTAAAAGAAGCAAAATTTCCTTTTTTTCCCCTACATATTATAACATTCTTCTACTTCTAGCGAAAAAAATATTCAACTTATTGAACAAATAAAGCTACTGATTTCACGCCTTAAGTGTCCTCTGTGTGACCCTATAACTGAATAATCACCGGTAAGATGAAAACTTGCCTTACTGTGTAAAATTAGTTTGCCCCCAAAATTTGGAACATTGATATGCAAATTAGCCTTCTCGGAGCACAGGGCGCGTTTCCCCTGTGTTCTGAGCACACCCGCGTCATCAGCAGGACCTGTATCACCCCGCACCCTTCTTGATAGAAGTTGTCTCTTTCTGCTCTTCTTCCCATTGGCGAGAACGAAATCTCGCGCATGTGCTGTACCCTCGACCGGGCCCGTACAATCTCAAATCTAGACTCCCTTTAAGGTTCTCCGTTAGCACAGAGTATCTCATGTGAAATAAATCTGCTATTCCACCTAAATACAGAGACTATATAAATAGAGAGATTCTGTCGTTTGCAGTCAGATTCCCTGCCATGTGCTACATCTCAGTGATCTGTTGAGTAACGCTCTCTATATATTTAGCTCTTGGCATAGTAAATATTTTCATCCGAGTTGTCATTGTTGTCACCGTTTCATGCTCTTGACGAGTCTTGAATATTCTCCCATGTCTGCGATGTTCTGTCACACTTCTGCAGGCTTTTGCCGGTGTATTCTGCCTTTATAAATAGTGATAATAATCATTTTATTTTCAATCACGCCGCTTCAATAATAGCACAATGGTTCTCCTCTGCTCGGAGTTGGAAACTTATTATACGGAGCGACACTTCGCAACGCTCTGGCAATGTTTTAAGATATTCAGCAAAGTCTAAAGAGTTTAATTAGCTGTCAAAATCGCGGGGAACAGAGGAACAATTTTGCTGCCTTTTGTTTCTTAATTGCTGCCTCCGCGGCGGTGACGCCGTTCTTCAGTCGGTTCTGCTTTCTGCCATTGTCTGTTCAATAAAATCCATATTTTTTTTTAGCAATGTTTTAGATTTAGGGACGTAGCATAATATAACATGAGACTTCAACCGGGGCTGTATGTACGGAAGGCACTGCTAAGACTTGAGTTGAAGACTTAACTTCCTCCGCTCGATGGCTCCTGAACAAAAGACTACTTACAACTTGATCAAGAAAACAATGGACCCCCTAATAACTCTTAAAATAAATAATGCAGTAGGGAAATAACATGAAGAAATAAAGACATAAGACATAAAGACTCTCTTGTTGGTTAAGTGACAGCCACAATTTTATTAAATTTGTATTAAATTTTGCCGGTGTGCACCGGCAAAAGGGGCAGCTACAAATGGTATGATCCACACAACCATGTCTAAGGCAAATCCAATCTCCAAAAAAATCAGGCTACCCCACCCTCCGTGCACTTTACAAACCGCCAGCTGTGACTGTAACAAAAACAAAGACATGGAGACAAGATTATACATCAAAAACCCATCGTACCCAAACATACCACCCATGGGACAATGTACAATGTACTGTCCAAAACAGAGAGGTCAATGCAAGACCCCAGTCCTGAACTTTTTCAGCCCTTTCCCCACCAGCTGGCGCCACTTTCTAACTACCCCCCCCCCCCCGGGGGGGGGGGGGGCTGGAGTTAGTTTATAAATATTGTATCTCTTCTGACTCATATTGTATATTTTCCAGGTATAGTTTGTGTGTTTGTGTAGAATTTTAGATATTATTTGGGTTTGTAAATATTTTTATGCATATTTTTTGCATAATATTGGGCCTTCATTTAAAAATTTTTATAACTGGGTTTTTGGGGGCCTTTGTATATTTATTGAATTGCCTTTATGTGTTATCATTTTAGATCATTTATATGTAGTTTTGGATATAAACATTGGTAACGTGTACGTTCTTAGCATCTGGGGCACTGACATTTTTTAGGGCATTCCTGTATGTTTCTTGGGTCATTGCATATTTTGTTTTATTTTTTGGTATTATTTTTGCGGTCATTTGCAAATATTTTTTGGTATAACTGTGGGTTATACATGGATATTGTTGGGAATAACTGTGGGTTATATATAGATATTATTGGATATAACTGTGAAATATATGAAGATATTGTTGTGTATAACTGTGGGTTATATGTGGATATTGTTGGGTATAACTGTTGGTTATATGTGGATATTGTTGGGTATAACTGTGGGTTATATGTGGATATTGTTGGGTATAACTGTGGGTTATATGTGGATATTGTTGGGTATAACTGTGGGATATATGTGGATATTGTTGGGTATAACTGTGGGTTATATGTGGATATTGTTGGGTATAACTGTGGGTTATATGTGGATATTGTTGGGTATAACTGTGGGATATATGTGCATATTGTTGGGTATAACTGTGGGTTATATGTGGATACTGTTGGTATAACTGTGGGATATATGTAGATATTGTTGGTATAACTGTGGGTTATATGTGGATACTGTTGGGTATAACTGTGGGATATATGTGGATATTGTTGGGTATAACTGTGGCATATATGTGGATATTGTTGGATATAACTGTGGGATATACTGTATGTGGATATTGTTGGGTATAACTGTGGGATATATGTGGATATTGTTGGATATAACTGTGGATTATATGTGGATATTGTTGGGTATAACTGTGGGTTATATGTGGATATTGTTGGTAATAACTGTGGGATTTATGTGGATATTGTTGGGTATAACTGTGGGATATATGTGGATATTGTTGGATATAACTGTGGGATATATGTGGATATTGTTGGATATAACTGTGGATTATATGTGGATATTGTTGGATATAACTGTGGGATATATGTGGATATTGTTGGATATAACTGTGGGATATATGTGGATATTGTTGGATATAACTGTGGATTATATGTGGATATTGTTGGGTATAACTGTGGGTTATACGTAGATATTGTTGGGTATAACTGTGGGTTATATGTGGATATTGTTGGGTATAACTGTGGGATATATGTGGATATTGTTGGGTATAACTGTGGGTTATACGTGGATATTGTTGGATATAACTGTGGGTTATATGTGGATATTGTTGGGTATAACTGTGGGTTATATGTGGATATTGTTGGGTATAACTGTGGGATATATGTGGATATTGTTGGGTATAACTGTGGGATATATGTGGATATTGTTGGGTATAACTGTGGGTTATACGTAGATATTGTTGGGTATAACTGTGGGTTATATGTGGATATTGTTGGGTATAACTGTGGGATATATGTGGATATTGTTGGGTATAACTGTGGGATATATGTGGATATTGTTGGGTATAACTGTGGGTTATACGTGGATATTGTTGGATATAACTGTGGGTTATATGTGGATATTGTTGGGTATAACTGTGGGTTATATGTGGATATTGTTGGATATAACTGTGGGTTATATGTGGATATTGTTGGGTATAACTGTGGGTTATATGTGGATATTGTTGGGTATAACTGTGGGATATATGTGGATATTGTTGGGTATAACTGTGGGTTATACGTGGATATTGTTGGGTATAACTGTGGGTTATACGTAGATATTGTTGGGTATAACTGTGGGTTATATGTGGATATTGTTGGGTATAACTGTGGGATATATGTGGATATTGTTGGGTATAACTGTGGGTTATATGTCGATATTGTTGGGTATAACTGTGGGTTATACGTAGATATTGTTGGGTATAACTGTGGGTTATATGTGGATATTGTTGGGTATAACTGTGGGTTATATGTGGATATTGTTGGGTATAACTGTGGGATGTATGTGGATATTGTTGGGTATAACTGTGGGTTACATGTGGATATTGTTGGGTATAACTGTCATTGGAGAATATTGTAAGGAATGATTTTGCATAATTTCAGTTATCATTTTAGGTCATTTTTGAACATTTATTCTGAATACTTTTTGGTTATCAATTTTTTGAGCTCCAATTTGGGTAATTTATGCATAGATTTCGGTATTTTGTAGTAATCATGGCAGACTGGGGGAATACCAAGAGGAATGTTATAATTAGTTAGAATGTCGGAGTGAGGCCTGGTCCACATGGCCTGTCGGAGTAAGGCCTGGACTCCCCTCCCCCAAATGGAATACCAAACGCATTAAAAAGTGTCGAGCAATGAAACCACATGGACCCCATAGATTATAACGGGGTCTGTATGTTTTCTGCGCTGAAAATTCCTTCAAGCAGTCTCCATACAATCTAATGGTAACATTTTCAAATTTCCTTGTAGGGCTAATAATAATGAAAGAAAAAGTGATGATATGAAATGTAATTTAATGTAAAATAATGTTCAAAATAAAAATAAATCCTTTTTACATTAAGTTGATTGTATCTGATGAAAATAGTAACAGCACAAGTAAGGAATCATGAAATAGTAATGACCCGATGATTAAAGATATTATATGCGGTAATTTATACGGAACGGGAACAATGATGGAGAAGTTTAGAGTAGAGATGAGCGAACACTAAAATGTTCGAGGTTCGAAATTCGATTCGAACAGCCGCTCAATGTTCGTGTGTTCGAACGGGTTTCGAACCCCATTATAGTCTATGGGGAACAGATACTCGTTAAGGGGGAAACCCAAATCCGTGTCTGGAGGGTCACCAAGTCCACTATGACACCCCAGGAAATGATGCCAACACCTCTGGAATGACACTGGGACAGCAGGGGAAGCATGTCTGGGGGCATCTAACACACCAAAGACCCTCTATTACCCCAACATCACAGCCTAACAACTACACACTTTACACACTCAATACCACCTCTCTGACAGTAGGAAAACACCTTGAAACATGTGTATTTGGCACTTGCAGTGAGGAGAGCTTGTCACCAGCAGTGAATTTGGCCCTTGTAGTAAGTTGAGGTTGGCACCAACATTTGTTTTGAAAATCAGGGTGGATTGAGCCTCTAACCAGCAGAGTTTGGGCAAATTCATGGTGGAGGGAGCCTCTAAAAACCCCAGTTTGGACCAATTCATGGTGGAGGGAGCCTCTAAAAACCCCAGTTTGGGCAAATTCATGGTGGAGGGAGCCTCTAACCAGCCCAGTTTGGGCAAATTCATGGTGGAGGGAGCCTCTAAAAAACCCAGTTTGGACCAATTCATGGTGGAGGGAGCCTCTAACCAGCCCAGTTTGGGCAAATTCATGGTGGAGGGAGCCTCTAACCAGCCCAGTTTGGACCAATTAATGGTGGAGGGAGCCTCTAACCAGCCCAGTTTGGACCAATTAATGGTGGAGGGAGCCTCTAACCACCCCAGTTTGGACCAATTCATGGTGGAGGGAGCCTCTAAACAGCCCAGTTTGGGCAAATTCATGGTGGAGGGAGCCTCTAAAAAACCCAGTTTGGACCAATTCATGGTGGAGGGAGCCTCTAACCAGCCCAGTTTGGACCAATTAATGGTGGAGGGAGCCTCTAAACAGCCAAGTTTGGACCAATTCATGGTGGAGGGAGCCTCTAAAAACCCCAGTTTGGACCAATTCATGGTGGAGGGAGCCTCTAACCAGCCCAGTTTGGGCAAATTCATGGTGGAGGGAGCCTCTAAACAGCCCAGTTTGGGCAAATTCATGGTGGAGGGAGCCTCTAACCAGCCCAGTTTGGACCAATTAATGGTGGAGGGAGCCTCTAACCAGCCCAGTTTGGACCAATTAATGGTGGAGGGAGCCTCTAACCAGCCCAGTTTGGACCAATTAATGGTGGAGGGAGCATCTAACCACCCCAGTTTGGACCAATTCATGGTGGAGGGAGCCTCTAACCAGCCCAGTTTGGACCAATTCATGGTGGAGGGAGCCTCTAAAAAACCCAGTTTGGACCAATTCATGGTGGAGGGAGCCTCTAAACAGCCCAGTTTGGGCAAATTCATGGTGGAGGGAGCCTCTAAAAAACCCAGTTTGGACCAATTCATGGTGGAGGGAGCCTCTAACCAGCCCAGTTTGGACCAATTAATGGTGGAGGGAGCCTCTAAACAACCAAGTTTGGACCAATTCATGGTGGAGGGAGCCTTTAAAAACCCCAGTTTGGACCAATTCATGGTGGAGGGAGCCTCTAACCAGCCCAGTTTGGACCAATTAATGGTGGAGGGAGCCTCTAACCAGCCCAGTTTGGACCAATTAATGGTGGAGGGAGCCTCTAACCACCCCAGTTTGGACCAATTCATGGTGGAGGGAGCCTCTAAACAGCCAAGTTTGGACCAATTCATGGTGAAGGGAGCCTCTAAAAACCCGTTTGGACCAATTCATGGTGGAGGGAGCCTCTAACCAGCCCAGTTTGGGCAAATTCATGGTGGAGGGAGCCTCTAAACAGCCCAGTTTGGGCAAATTCATGGTGGAGGGAGCCTCTAACCAGCCCAGTTTGGACCAATTAATGGTGGAGGGAGCCTCTAACCAGCCCAGTTTGGACCAATTAATGGTGGAGGGAGCCTCTAACCACCCCAGTTTGGACCAATTCATGGTGGAGGGAGCCTCTAAACAGCCAAGTTTGGACCAATTCATGGTGGAGGGAGCCTCTAAAAACCCCAGTTTGGACCAATTCATGGTGGAGGGAGCCTCTAACCAGCCCAGTTTGGACCAATTCATGGTGGAGGGAGCCTCTAAAAAACCCAGTTTGGACCAATTCATGGTGGAGGGAGCCTCTAAACAGCCCAGTTTGGGCAAATTCATGGTGGAGGGAGCCTCTAAAAAACCCAGTTTGGACCAATTCATGGTGGAGGGAGCCTCTAACCAGCCCAGTTTGGACCAATTAATGGTGGAGGGAGCCTCTAAACAGCCAAGTTTGGACCAATTCATGGTGGAGGGAGCCTCTAAAAACCCCAGTTTGGACCAATTCATGGTGGAGGGAGCCTCTAACCAGCCCAGTTTGGACCAATTAATGGTGGAGGGAGCCTCTAACCAGCCCAGTTTGGACCAATTAATGGTGGAGGGAGCCTCTAACCACCCCAGTTTGGACCAATTCATGGTGGAGGGAGCCTCTAAACAGCCAAGTTTGGACCAATTCATGGTGAAGGGAGCCTCTAAAAACCCGTTTGGACCAATTCATGGTGGAGGGAGCCTCTAACCAGCCCAGTTTGGGCAAATTCATGGTGGAGGGAGCCTCTAAACAGCCCAGTTTGGGCAAATTCATGGTGGAGGGAGCCTCTAACCAGCCCAGTTTGGACCAATTAATGGTGGAGGGAGCCTCTAACCAGCCCAGTTTGGACCAATTAATGGTGGAGGGAGCCTCTAACCACCCCAGTTTGGACCAATTCATGGTGGAGGGAGCCTCTAAACAGCCAAGTTTGGACCAATTCATGGTGGAGGGAGCCTCTAAAAACCCCAGTTTGGACCAATTCATGGTGGAGGGAGCCTCTAACCAGCCCAGTTTGGACCAATTAATGGTGGAGGGAGCCTCTAAACAGCCAAGTTTTGGGAAATTCATGGTGGAGGGAGCCTCTAACCAGCCCAGTTTGGACCAATTCATGGTGGAGGGAGCCTCTAAACAGCCCAGTTTGGGCAAATTCATGGTGGAGGGAGCCTCTAAAAAACCCAGTTTGGACCAATTCATGGTGGAGGGAGCCTCTAACCAGCCCAGTTTGGACCAATTAATGGTGGAGGGAGCCTCTAACCAGCCCAGTTTGGACCAATTAATGGTGGAGGGAGCCTCTAACCACCCCAGTTTGGACCAATTCATGGTGGAGGGAGCCTCTAAACAGCCAAGTTTGGACCAATTCATGGTGGAGGGAGCCTCTAAAAACCCCAGTTTGGACCAATTCATGGTGGAGGGAGCCTCTAACCAGCCCAGTTTGGGCAAATTCATGGTGGAGGGAGCCTCTAAACAGCCCAGTTTGGGCAAATTCATGGTGGAGGGAGCCTCTAAAAAACCCAGTTTGGACCAATTCATGGTGGAGGGAGCCTCTAAACAGCCAAGTTTGGACCAATTCATGGTGAAGGGAGCCTCTAAAAACCCGTTTGGACCAATTCATGGTGGAGGGAGCCTCTAACCAGCCCAGTTTGGGCAAATTCATGGTGGAGGGAGCCTCTAAACAGCCCAGTTTGGGCAAATTCATGGTGGAGGGAGCCTCTAACCAGCCCAGTTTGGACCAATTAATGGTGGAGGGAGCCTCTAACCAGCCCAGTTTGGACCAATTAATGGTGGAGGGAGCCTCTAACCACCCCAGTTTGGACCAATTCATGGTGGAGGGAGCCTCTAAACAGCCCAGTTTGGACCAATTCATGGTGGAGGGAGCCTCTAAAAACCCCAGTTTGGACCAATTCATGGTGGAGGGAGCCTCTAACCAGCCCAGTTTGGACCAATTAATGGTGGAGGGAGCCTCTAAACAGCCAAGTTTTGGGAAATTCATGGTGGAGGGAGCCTCTAACCAGCCCAGTGTGGACCAATTCATGGTGGAGGGAGCCTCTAAACAGCCCAGTTTGGGCAAATTCATGGTGGAGGGAGCCTCTAAAAAACCCAGTTTGGACCAATTCATGGTGGAGGGAGCCTCTAACCAGCCCAGTTTGGACCAATTAATGGTGGAGGGAGCCTCTAACCAGCCCAGTTTGGACCAATTAATGGTGGAGGGAGCCTCTAACCACCCCAGTTCGGACCAATTCATGGTGGAGGGAGCCTCTAAACAGCCAAGTTTGGACCAATTCATGGTGGAGGGAGCCTCTAAAAACCCCAGTTTGGACCAATTCATGGTGGAGGGAGCCTCTAACCAGCCCAGTTTGGGCAAATTCATGGTGGAGGGAGCCTCTAAACAGCCCAGTTTGGGCAAATTCATGGTGGAGGGAGACTCTAAAAAACCCAGTTTGGACCAATTCATGGTGGAGGGAGCCTCTAACCAGCCCAGTTTGGACCAATTAATGGTGGAGGGAGCCTCTAAACAGCCAAGTTTGGACCAATTCATGGTGGAGGGAGCCTCTAAAAACCCCAGTTTGGACCAATTCATGGTGGAGGGAGCCTCTAACCAGCCCAGTTTGGGCAAATTCATGGTGGAGGGAGCCTCTAAACAGCCCAGTTTGGGCAAATTCATGGTGGAGGGAGCCTCTAACCAGCCCAGTTTGGACCAATTAATGGTGGAGGGAGCCTCTAACCAGCCCAGTTTGGACCAATTAATGGTGGAGGGAGCCTCTAACCAGCCCAGTTTGGACCAATTAATGGTGGAGGGAGCCTCTAACCAGCCCAGTTTGGACCAATTAATGGTGGAGGGAGCCTCTAACCAGCCCAGTTTGGACCAATTAATGGTGGAGGGAGCCTCTAACCACCCCAGTTTGGACCAATTCATGGTGGAGGGAGCCTCTAACCAGCCCAGTTTGGACCAATTCATGGTGGAGGGAGCCTCTAAAAAACCCAGTTTGGACCAATTCATGGTGGAGGGAGCCTCTAAACAGCCCAGTTTGGGCAAATTCATGGTGGAGGGAGCCTCTAAAAAACCCAGTTTGGACCAATTCATGGTGGAGGGAGCCTCTAACCAGCCCAGTTTGGACCAATTAATGGTGGAGGGAGCCTCTAAACAGCCAAGTTTGGACCAATTCATGGTGGAGGGAGCCTCTAAAAACCCCAGTTTGGACCAATTCATGGTGGAGGGAGCCTCTAACCAGCCCAGTTTGGACCAATTAATGGTGGAGGGAGCCTCTAACCAGCCCAGTTTGGACCAATTAATGGTGGAGGGAGCCTCTAACCACCCCAGTTTGGACCAATTCATGGTGGAGGGAGCCTCTAAACAGCCAAGTTTGGACCAATTCATGGTGAAGGGAGCCTCTAAAAACCCGTTTGGACCAATTCATGGTGGAGGGAGCCTCTAACCAGCCCAGTTTGGGCAAATTCATGGTGGAGGGAGCCTCTAAACAGCCCAGTTTGGGCAAATTCATGGTGGAGGGAGCCTCTAACCAGCCCAGTTTGGACCAATTAATGGTGGAGGGAGCCTCTAACCAGCCCAGTTTGGACCAATTAATGGTGGAGGGAGCCTCTAACCACCCCAGTTTGGACCAATTCATGGTGGAGGGAGCCTCTAAACAGCCAAGTTTGGACCAATTCATGGTGGAGGGAGCCTCTAAAAACCCCAGTTTGGACCAATTCATGGTGGAGGGAGCCTCTAACCAGCCCAGTTTGGGCAAATTCATGGTGGAGGGAGCCTCTAAACAGCCCAGTTTGGGCAAATTCATGGTGGAGGGAGCCTCTAACCAGCCCAGTTTGGACCAATTAATGGTGGAGGGAGCCTCTAACCAGCCCAGTTTGGACCAATTAATGGTGGAGGGAGCCTCTAACCAGCCCAATTTGGACCAATTAATGGTGGAGGGAGCCTCTAACCACCCCAGTTTGGACCAATTCATGGTGGAGGGAGCCTCTAACCAGCCCAGTTTGGACCAATTCATGGTGGAGGGAGCCTCTAAAAAACCCAGTTTGGACCAATTCATGGTGGAGGGAGCCTCTAAACAGCCCAGTTTGGGCAAATTCATGGTGGAGGGAGCCTCTAAACAGCCCAGTTTGGGCAAATTCATGGTGGAGGGAGCCTCTAACCAGCCCAGTTTGGACCAATTAATGGTGGAGGGAGCCTCTAACCAGCCCAGTTTGGACCAATTCATGGTGGAGGGAGCCTCTAAACAGCCCAGTTTGGGCAAATTCATGGTGGAAGGAGCCTCTAACCAGCAGAGTTGTGGGAAAGCAGGGTGGAGGGAGCCTCTAACCAGCAGAGTTGGTGGAAATCAGGGTGGAGGGAGCCTCTAACCAGCAGAGTTGGGGGAAATCATGTTGGAGGGAGCCTAGTATTAGCAGAATTGTGCAACGCTTATGGTGGATGAGTATGAGGATGCGGAGGAATTGGAGAGGTTGAGTACAGACATGGAGTTTCATGTTGGGGTGCTTTACACAGGTGGGCACAAAAATGAAGGCTCTATCCAGTGGTGGTTCATTTTTATCAAAGTGAGCCGGTCGGCACTCTCAGCTGACAGACGGGTGCGCTTGTCAGTGATGATGCCACCGGCTGCACTGAACACCCTCTCAGATAGGACGCTGGCGGCAGGACAGGACAGCACCTCCAAGGCATATAGGGCAAGTTCAAGCCACAGGTCCAGCTTCGACACCCAATACGTGTAGGGCGCAGAGGGGTCGGAGAGGACAGGGCTGTGGTCGGAAAGGTATTCCCGCAACATGCGCCTATACTTCTCACGCCTGGTGACACTAGGACCCTCCGTGGCGGCACTTTGGCGAGGGGGTGCCATCAAGGTGTCCCAGACCTTAGACAGTGTGCCCCTCGTTTGTGTGGACCGGTGAGAACTTGGTTGCCTACTGGAGGAACTGCCCTCCCTGCCGCCAACGTCACATGCTGGAAACATCTCCATCATATTCTGCACCAATTGCCTGTGGCAAGCATTGATGCGATTGGCCCTCCCCTCTACCGGAATAAAAGACGAGATGTTGTTTTTATACCGGGGGTCAAGGATAGCAAAGATCCAGTACTGGTTGTCCTCCATGATTTTGACAATACGCTTGTCGGTTGTAAAGCACCCCAACATGAACTCAGCCATGTCTGCCACAGTGTTAGTTGGCATGACTCCTCTGGCCCCACCGGAAAGTTCAATCTCCATTTCCTCCTCATCCTCCATGTCTACCCATCCGCGCTGCAACAATGGGACGATTCGAAGTTGCCCGGAAGCCTCCTGTATCACCATCACATCATCGGACAACTCTTCTTCCTCCTCCTCCTCCTCCTCCTCCTCCTCCATTAAACGCAGTGAAGCGGACAGATGTGTGGACCTACTCTCCAGCTGTGACGGATCGGATGCTATCCCTAACTCCTCTGTGTGATATGAGTTATCCCTGATGTCAATCAGGGATTCTCTCAGAACACACAAGAGCGGGATTGTAAGGCTCACCATCGCATCCTCAGAGCTCACCCTCCTTGTGGACTCCTCAAAGACCCGTAGGATGTCACAAAGGTCTCTCATCCATGGCCACTCATGGATGTGAAACTGAGGCAGCTGACTTTGTGGCACCCTAGGGTTTTGTAGCTGGTATTCCATCAAAGGTCTCTGCTGCTCAACCACTCTATTCAACATCTGAAACGTTGAGTTCCAGCGTGTGGGGACGTCGCACAAAAGCCGGTGTTGTGGCACATGCAGGCGTTGCTGGAGAGATTTTAAGCTAGCAGCGGCTACTGTCGACTTGCGAAAGTGGGCGCACATGCGCCGCACTTTCACCAGTAGCTCTGGAACATTGGGGTAGCTCTTTAGGAAACGTTGCACCACTAGGTTGAAGACGTGGGCCAGGCATGGAACATGTTGGAGTCCGGCAAGCTCCAGAGCTGCTACCAGGTTCCGGCCGTTATCACAAACGACCATGCCTGGGCCCAGGTGCAGCGGCTCAAACCATATTGCCGTCTCATCGAGGAGGGCATCCCTCACCTCGGAGGCAGTGTGCTGTCTGTCCCCCAAGCTGATCAGCTTCAGCACAGCCTGCTGACGTCTACCAACGCCAGTGCTGCAACGTTTCCAACTCGTAGCTGGGGTCAATCTAACAGCGGAGGAGGAGGCGGTGGCGGAGGAGGAGGCGGTGGCGGAGGAGGAGGCGGTAGAGGAGGAGGAGGAGGGGGGGTGTTCTTCTCGTGTCCCTGCCAGGAATGTTAGGCGGGGAGACGAGGTACACCGGGCCAGTTTGGGAAGCAGTCCCAGCCTCAACTACATTCACCCAGTGTGCCGTCAGTGAAATGTAGCGTCCCTGTCCGCATGCACTTGTCCACGCGTCGGTGGTCAAGTGGACCTTTGTGCAAAGCGCGGAACTAAGGGCCCGCCTGATGTTGAGTGACACGTGCTGGTGCAAGGCGGGGACGGCACACCGGGAGAAGTAGTGACGGCTAGGGACGGCATAGCGAGGTGCCGCAGTTGCCATCAGGTCCAGGAAGGCGGGAGTTTCAACAAGCCGGAACGCCAACATCTCCTGGGCCAGCAGTTTAGCGATGTTGGCGTTCAAGGCTTGCGCGTGTGGGTGGTTAGCAGTGTATTTCTGCCGCCGCTCCAATGTCTGAGAGATGGTGGGTTGTTGTAAAGAAACGCCTGATGGTGCCTTTGATGGTGCAGGAGAAGGAGATAAGACAGGACCAGGGGAGGATGAGGTAGAAGTCAACAAAGTGGCGGAGGCAGATGAAGTGGTGTCCTGGCTCATCCTCTGGAGTGCATCGCCAGCACAGTCAGCAGTGGCAGTGGCAGAGGCAGAGGCAGTGGCAGAGGCAGTGGCAGTGGCGTGAACGGCAGGCGGCCTTTGTCCTGCCGTTGCTGCCTGCCACTGATTCCAGTGCTTGGATTCCAAATGACGGCGCATTGAAGTGGTGGACAGGTTGCTCTTCTCAGAGCCCCTAATCAATTTCGAGAGGCAAATTGTGCAGACAACACTATATCTGTCCTCGGCGCATTCCTTGAAAAAACTCCACACCTTCGAGAAACGTGCCCTCGAGGTGGGAGTTTTTCGGGGCTGGGTACGAACTGGAACATCTTGGGAGATTCCGGGTGTGGCCTGGCTTCGCCTAAGCTGCTGACCTCTGCCTCTGCCTCTAGCTACCCTTTTTGGTGCTGCACCTGCCTCAACATCCACACTACTTTCCCCGCTTGACATCCCCCCTGTCCAGGTCGGGTCAGTGTCCTCATCATCCACCACTTCCTCTTCCAACTCCTGTCTCATCTCCTCCTCCCGCACAATGCGCCGGTCAACTGGATGCCCTGACGGCAACTGCGTCACATCATCGTCGATGAGGGTGGGTTGCTGGTCATCCACCACCAAATCGAACGGAGATGGAGGAGACTCTAGTGTTTGAGCATCTGGACACAGATGCTCCTCTGTTAGGTTCGTGGAATCGTGACGTGGAGAGGCAGGTTGAGGGACAATGAAAGGAGCGGAGAACAGCTCTGGGGAGCAGGGACAGTTGGGGTTATTGTTCTGTAAAGCTTCGGAATTTTGGGAGGAAGGAAGACAAGACTGTTGGGTAATAGGAGGAGAGGAGGCAGAGTCTGACTGGCTGCTGGACAATGTGCTGTAAGCGTTCTCTGACAGCCATTGCAAGACCTGTTCCTGGTTCTCGGGCCTACTAAGGTTTGTACCCTGCAGTTTAGTTAATGTGGCAAGCAACCCTGGCACTGTGGAGTGGCGCAATGCTTGCTGCCCCACAGGAGTAGGCACGGGACGCCCTGTGGCTTCACTGCTACCTTGCTCCCCAGAACCATTCCCCCGACCTCGCCCACGGCCTCGTCCACGTCCCTTTCCGGGAGCCTTGCGCATTTTGAATTCCTAGTTAGAAATTGGCACTGTATACCAGTAGTAAAAATTGTGGGTGCACGTAACCCCAATATATTCTTTGAATTCCCAGTCAGACACTGGCACTATATGGCAGTAGCAAGAAATGAGGGTATTTATAACCCCAATATATTCTTTGAATTCCCAGTCAGACAATGGCACTGTATACCAGTAGTAAAAATTGTGGGTGCACGTAACCCCAATATATTCTTTGAATTACCAGTCAGAAACTGGCACTATATGGCAGTAGCAAGAAATGAGGGTATTTGTATTCCCAATATATTCTTTGAATTCCCAGTCAGACAATGGCACTGTATACCAGTAGTAAAAATTGTGGGTGCACGTAACCCCAATATATTCTTTGAATTCCCAGTCAGACACTGGCACTATATGGCAGTAGCAAGAAATGAGGGTATTTGTATTCCCAATATATTCTTTGAATTCCCAGTCAGACAATGGCACTGTATACCAGTAGTAAAAATTGTGGGTGTATATAGCCCCAATTCTATTGCTAGGGGACTTGCAGGGTATTTCTGGGGTGAAGGTGGGGGGGCACACCGTTGGAACGGGTATCGGGGTATATATCGGGTATACGGGAATACACTGACAGTGTATTCCATTCAGGATCCTGGGAAAGCTGGGTTGCGGCGATTGAGCCCGTCAGTGCCACGTTACACTGACAAGCTTCTCCCTGGAATTTAGCTCTTACAAGAGCTGTTGGTTGTCTTCTCCTTCCTATCCTAGCCTGTCCCTGCCTACCCAGAATCTAAGCCCTAGCTAGCTGGACGGAAACCTCCGTCCTCGGTGAATTGCAAGCTCAGAATGACGCGAACCTGGGCGGCGCTGTTCTTTTAAATTAGAGGTCACATGTTTTCGGCAGCCAATGGGTTTTGCCTACTTTTTTCAACGTCACCGGTGTCGTAGTTCCTGTCCCACCTACCCTGCGCTGTTATTGGAGCAAAAAAGGCGCCAGGGAAGGTGGGAGGGGAATCGAGTAATGGCGCACTTTACCACGCGGTGTTCGATTCGATTCGAACATGCCGAACAGCCTAATATCCGATCGAACATGAGTTCGATAGAACACTGTTCGCTCATCTCTAGTTTAGAGTTTATTTCCTATTCTATCTAACATAAATGGAATATAAAGTCAATGAATAAGTTCTATGTACCCTAAAATAGTGTGTATACAAACAACTTCCCCTACAAAAAAAACCCCCAAAACCCCAAGCATTATTTGGCCATACTGATGGACAAGTAAAAAGGATGAAGTCTCTTGAACAATACAAAATTGCAATATCCTATCACAATCAAACAAATCACAATCATCTGGTTTATAGGCATAGACATATGGACATCTTGTGATGGAATATCACTAAATTGTGCTTTTTTTGAAAAGCTGGTCATGACTTGCCTCCTACACAGGGGCGTAATGATCGGGGAAGCAGCGTTACCGACCGCCACAGGGCCCGGGATATTAGTGGGCCGGCGACAGCTGCTACCGCTGCGTTTATTTGTCTTTTTTAATAGGCCGTTATCGGCCGGAGTAACTCCAGCTCGTAACGGGCCCTATTTACTTACCTCAACTGGCTCCAAGCAGGCTTCAGGCCTACTTCTGTGATGTCCCTGATGTTACATGGCTGAGGCCTGTGTCCTAATACGTCCCTTGGCAGGCCCAGGTCAAGTGATGTCCCATACATTATTGATGATGGCCGACATCAGCAGGGACTTCACTGGAGTCAGGGATGGGTAAGTAACAGTGTTTTTTTATGTTTGTAGCCTCCCCATGGTCTATGATTATTATACTCTGGGGTCTGAAAAGACCCATGAGTATAATAATTGTTCAATAATACTATGTGCAGGGGCCACTATTGATCGTAATACTGTATGAAGGGGCCATTATGGGGTGTAATACTGTGTGCAGGGGCCACTATGGGGCATAATACTGTGTGCAGGGGCCACTATGGGGGATAATACTGTGTGCAGGGGCCACTATGGGGGATAATACTGTGTGCAGGGGCCACTATGGGGGATAATACTGTGTGCAGGGGCCACTATGGGACATAACACTGTCTGCAGGGGCCACTATGGAGGATAATACTGTGGGCAGGGGCCACTATTGATCGTAATACTGTATGAAGGGGCCATTATGGGGTGTAATACTGTGTGCAGGGGCCACTATGGGGCATAATACTGTGTGCAGGGGCCACTATGGGGGATAATACTGTGTGCAGGGGCCACTATGGGGGGATAATACTGTGTGCAGGGGCCACTATGGGGGATAATACTGTGTGCAGGGGCCACTATGGGGGATAATACTGTGTGCAGGGGCCACTATGGGGGGATAATACTGTGTGCAGGGGCCACTATGGGGGATAATACTGTGTGCAGGGGCCACTATGGGGGATAATACTGTGTGCAGGGGCCACTATGGGGGATAATACTGTGTGCAGGGGCCACTATGGGGGGATAATACTGTGTGCAGGGGCCACTATGGGGGATAATACTGTGTGCAGGGGCCACTATGGGGGATAATACTGTGTGCAGGGGCCACTATGGGGGATAATACTGTGTGCAGGGGCCACTATGGGGGATAATACTGTGTGCAGGGGCCACTATGGGACATAACACTGTCTGCAGGGGCCACTATGGGGGATAATACTGCGTGCAGGGGCCACTATGGGGCATAATACTGGGTGGGAGGGGGTCGGTCGGGATCTTTGGTGCTCCTACAGTATGATAGGCCTAGAAGTAAGGTAGTGAAGGACACATCTATACAACATGGCTTCATTTTAATAGGAAATTTAAAAAACATGTGGCTGTAGAAATGCGTGGATGAAAAAATACAGCAAAAAAAATGCTTTGTAACTTTTTAATAACAAGGCTGGCTGAGATGATTTTCATTGTGTGCCATATTTTAATAAGCAGCATAATTCTTGAGTAGTAATAAGAAGTATTCAGATGTCGCTAGTCGCTACCAAATTTCAATGAAAATTTTTTAGAATGGCGCAGATTACAATAGTCAATTCCCCTCGCTATACAAAAATAAAAGTAATTTTGTCAGCACAATCATGGCTAATGATAAGCGGCCACTCCGCACATCTGACAATCAGACAATCTTGTTGTTTTTGCTTCTAATCGGCATTTATCTTATTGCAGATTCCCCCGCTCCGTATTACACCTTTGTATTCCAATTAGGGAAAATGAGTCAGAACACGGTGATGGAGGGAACGCACCGAATTAAACTGATTGAAAGAGTTTTACTTTATTTACAGAAAATGACAAAAAAAGCAATTCACCAAATGTGATTATGGAAAAGACTTAAATTATTTTTTAAACTCTTATCTAGAGGGTTGGGAATATAGAGACGCTGGAATTTTTGTTGAACATAAACAAGGGGCCTAAGATAATATAATATAAGATAATATAGTATGATTCAAAAATATATCGGCATTGTTATACAGGATACAGTCACTAGTATCATAAAGTAATCTGAAAATTACTACCCGGTCTGATCCCTTTACAGCAATACTTTTTGTATTATTCCTGCCCTGTGATATTACTGTATATATAATAAGACATCATTATGTTTTCCTAACCTGTGACATTCCAGTGTACATAGTGATATTTCTTCAGTGTTTTGTCTTATGCTTTGATATCATTTTAAATATTGTTATCCCTGAACATCACTGATATCACTGTGTGTATTATCCCAGTACTAGTGGATACTGTGTAATACTGTGTGTTTGTGCCTGTATTATGATGTCACTGTTTACTATCCCTGTACTATGACATCACTGTGTGTATTATCCCTGTACTGTGACATCACTGTGTGTATTATCTCTGTACTGTGACATCACTGTGTGTATTATCTCTGTACTGTGACATCACTGTGTGTATTATCCCTGTACTGTGACATCACTGTGTGTATTATCCCTGTACTGTGACATCACTGTGTGTATTATCCTGTACTGTGACATCACTGTGTGTATTATCCTGTACTGTGACATCACTGTGTGTATTATCTCTGTACTGTGACATCACTGTGTGTATTATCCTGTACTGTGACATCACTGTGTGTATTATCTCTGTACTGTGACATCACTGTGTGTATTATCTCTGTACTGTGACATCACTGAGTGTATTATCTCTGTACTGTGACATCACTGTGTGTATTATCCTGTACTGTGACATCACTGTGTGTATTATCTCTGTACTGTGACATCACTGTGTGTATTATCTCTGTACTGTGACATCACTGTGTGTATTATCTCTGTACTGTGACATCACTGTGTGTATTATCCCTGTACTGTGACATCACTGTGTGTATTATCCCTGTACTGTGACATCACTGTGTGTATTATCTCTGTACTGTGACATCACTGTGTGTATTATCCCTGTACTGTGACATCACTGTGTGTATTATCTCTGTACTGTGACATCACTGTGTGTATTATCCTGTACTGTGACATCACTGTGTGTATTATCCTGTACTGTGACATCACTGTGTGTATTATCTCTGTACTGTGACATCACTGTGTGTATTATCCTGTACTGTGACATCACTGTGTGTATTATCTCTGTACTGTGACATCACTGTGTGTATTATCCCTGTACTGTGACATCACTGTGTGTATTATCCTGTACTGTGACATCACTGTGTGTATTATCCCTGTACTGTGACATCACTGTGTGTATTATCTCTGTACTATGACATCACTGTGTGTATTATCTCTGTACTGTGACATCACTGTGTGTATTATCTCTGTACTGTGACATCACTGTGTGTATTATCCCTGTACTGTGACATCACTGTGTGTATTATCCTGTACTGTGACATCACTGTGTGTATTATCCCTGTACTGTGACATCACTGTGTGTATTATCCTGTACTGTGACATCACTGTGTGTATTATCCTGTACTGTGACATCACTGTGTGTATTATCCTGTACTGTGACATCACTGTGTGTATTATCCTGTACTGTGACATCACTGTGTGTATTATCCTGTACTGTGACATCACTGTGTGTATTATCTCTGTACTGTGACATCATTGTGTGTATTATCCTGTACTGTGACATCACTGTGTGTATTATCTCTGTACTGTGACATCACTGTGTGTATTATCCCTGTACTGTGACATCACTGTGTGTATTATCCCTGTACTGTGACATCACTGTGTGTATTATCCCTGTACTGTGACATCACTGTGTGTATTATATCTGTACTGTGACATCACTGTGTGTATTATCCCTGTACTGTGACATCACTGTGTGTATTATCTCTGTACTGTGACATCACTGTGTGTATTATCCCTGTACTGTGACATCACTGTGTGTATTATCTCTGTACTGTGACATCACTGTGTGTATTATCCCTGTACTGTGACATCACTGTGTGTATTATCCCTGTACTGTGACATCACTGTGTGTATTATATCTGTACTGTGACATCACTGTGTGTATTATATCTGTACTGTGACATCACTGTGTGTATTATCTCTGTACTATGACATCACTGTGCTTAATAGACCTATACTGTGACATCAAAACAGTTATGTGTTCAGTCATTATTAGGGTTGAGCCGATCTTGAGATTTCAGGATTGTTTTTAAAATCCGATTTCCGATCATTTTCCATTCGATCCCGATCCCAATTCCGATCCCAATGCAAGTCAATTGGATTTTTTAGATAATCGGAGATCGGATTTTAAAAACGAAACGACTGAACGCTTTAATTTTTAAACCCCCGGCTACTTAAGACCACTTACCTGCACAGGAGCGCTGCCGCTGCTGATCCACGCTGCTCTCACTCCTCTTCTTTCTACTGCGCATGTCTGCAGAGCACCATATGTGCCCCCGCCTCCCAGTGTTACGGATGCTGGGAGTAGGCGAGGCTTGTTGTGGCTTAGGAGAGTGTGGGCGGGTACAGTACCTATCCACACTCTCCTAAGCCACAAGCCCCGCCTTCTTCTTAGGTGTGTAGCACTAATCTGGGAGCTAGGGGTGTGCACAGACCGAGAAGAGGCAAGAAGAGAACAGACAGGGAGCGGCAGCGGATCTGTGCAGGTAAGTGGACTTGTCTATCGACTCTTCTGCTTCGTCCCTGCTTTATCGTATACTCAGCTGTGCTACATCTTAGATGTAGATCTCAGATGTAGCAGAGCTGATGAGTATACGGTAAAGTAGGAACGAAGAAGAAGAGTAGATAGAAAAGTCAATGTACAATAATGCAGATGTAACAGTCGAGGATACGGCACAGCAGAGAGGGAAAAAAAAGAGTAGATACCATCTACTCTTCAGTTTCCTCTCTGCTATGCTTTAGGAATGAATGGACGCAGCCAGCGCGCAGGGGGATAAGCGGCCGGACGCCGGCACAGGCTGTGTGTCAGCGGCATCCATTCATTCCTAACATTGTTAGCTTTTCCCACAATGCTTGGCCAGTAGCAAAGCATTGTGGGGAAATAGCCTCCGACCTCGATCCTTTCTAAAAAGATCAGGATCAGAATTCCGATCGTGATCATGAAATTTACTCGATCGCTGATTGGAATCCTATCTTTTCCGATCCCGATCGCTCAACTCTAGTCATTATACTTTAATGGACCACTAAACCAGGACCACAAAGGGGACCTTATACTGTGAGGGGTCTCTAAAGAGGTATCGTATTATGTGAGAGCCATAACAGAACATAATATAGTGTATGGGGGCCATTAAGAATGGAATAAAATGTGGGGGAGGTCACTAAGGGGGCATTATACTGTGTGAGGACTGATAAGAGGGCATTATATTGTAAGGGGCTTTATACTGTGAGGGTTCCCCAAGGAGGTATCGTACTATGTGAGAGCCATAAGTGAACATTACATAGTATGTGGGGGCTATTAAGGAAGTAACATAATGTGGGAGAGGTCACTAAGGGGACATTATACTGTCAAGGGGCAATAAGGGGGCCTCATGTTATGTGAGAGCCATAAGAAAGCATAATAGTGTGTGAGGGCCATTGAGGGGGCATTATACTGCGGGGAGATCACTAAGGGAGCATTATACTACGGGGCGATCATTAAGGGTGGCACCAATGGGACATATTCTTTGTATTACACAAGGTAGGGCACTATTACTGTGTGGGCACACAATGGGATGGGATTGCTCTTTTATATCTGTATTTTTGACTTGCCAATTGGGGATATTACCTGGACCTAGGGGAAATGGTTTAAGGGAAGGTGTTTAATACAACTACTTGTTCAATTGCAAAGATCTGTGTCATTCAGGAGAACGCAACGTACGAGCTTGTTTTGTTTTTCTCCACTCATCACCGTAGTACACAGTCTGACTTGCTGTATGATACATGATCATCTTGCTCATTACGTGATAATTGATACTTATAATACCACGGCAGATAATTACCGCCACCTGATTATATTTACTTCATTCCCAGCTCACATTGCTCGTAACTGCAGGTAATTGGTGGCAAACTTGTCACTACACATAATTAGCGAGGAGCCGTCGTCATAATGTTGTTAGTGATACAGAAATAGATATTAATATAATATCACTACTATTCAACCTACTGCTCAGCTGGCGTGAGGCTGACTCATTGAGCATCACCACTGCCCTTCATCTCTGCGACTTTTGGTCTGAATGTGACCAAAGCTCTAAAAATAGTGCCACCCTCTGTTACTAAGTAATTTTAGACAGAATCCAAGAAAAAAATTGCCTTTTTGTGAAATTTAGCCTAATGTAAGTGTACCCAATGGGTTCATGAGATGAGTGATGTAAGTTTTTTTCCGTTGGCTTTCTCGTGCCATTCATCTTGGGTTGTCTATCGTCACAATGAAAGATATGGAAAGACACATCCATGCAAGAAATGTGGCATCCTACTGGGATTCTTAAGAATATGGTATGCCAGTGTTATGACCCGGTCTCAGCAGTCTCGGCCTGTTAGGTTCAGGCGCAGAGTGTCCGGACGGCATTCAGCGCGTGAACCACCTGATGCACGGCAGGGGAGTGTTCACACCAGACATGCAGTTTCTGCTCTGGCACTTGGGCGTGGATCACGTGGTGAGTGGCCTGGTGGATCAGTGCCTGGTGTGTCTTGGCCTCTGAAGGGGTTAAGTTCTCTGCAGTGCTGAATACTTTACAGGCCATGGGCGAGGCCTTCCCCTTACTATATAAGGTTGTTGCACATGCTATCTGATGCCGGTCTTAAACGTCTGTTCCTGTTCTCAGTGAATGTCTGTTGTCTGAAAGCTGCTTCCATCTGCATCCTGGCCCATCCGGTTTCTTGCTCCTGTTCACACAGGACTGGTTTGCTAAGTATTGAGCTTGTATCCAGACATAGTGTTCCGGGCGCAGCGAGCCCTAGGTATTTTCCTGTTTGGAAGTTTGGAATTTTGGTAGGGATCCCCAAACCATAACAGTAAGACCGGCCAAAAAGAAAAAACTAGCTGACCTTTTTCATTGGAATTTTTTTTGTGGGATCCTTCAATAGTTTTTTTTTTGTCATGGAGCAAGCTATTGGTTCTTTGATTGAGCAGGTGAAAAAACTGACTCTCTCAAATCAGGAGTTAGGTCAGCGCATACAAGCTCTTGAGACTGCAGGGCTGCCACAAGATGTGGAGCCTAAAATTAAGTTACCCGACTGTTTTTCAGGAGACTATACCCAGTTTGACAATTTTAAAAATAGCTGTCGGAATTATTTCTCAGTTAAAACTCGTTCTGCTGGAACACCTCAGCAACAGGTTCAGGTCATCATCTCCTTACTGCGAGGTGATGCCCAGCAATGGGCGTATTCTTTGCTTCCTAATGACCCAGCTTTGCTAAGTCCTGATTCATTTTTTGAGAGCCTTGGGTTGATTTATTCCGAACCTGATGCTGAAGGTGTTGCTGAACATGCTCTCATTAATTTGCAGCAGGGTTCTGATAAGGCAGAAGTGTATTGTCAGAAATTTAGAAAATGGGCTGTACAGACTACGTGGAATGACTCCTCGCTGGCAGCCATCTTCCGCAAGGGTTTATCTGACTCAGTAAAGGACTTTATGTTGGGGTTCCCTAAGCCTAAATCGCTTAATGAATCTATGTCTTTAGCCATACAGGTACACCGACGACTACGCCAAAGGAAACACAATTTGGCGCTCCCTTCCGTAAATAATGAGTTTTTGGAGCCAATGCAAATTGATCATTTCAAAACTCCTGAACAGCGGAGGGATTATCGGCGCAAAAATAAAAGGTGCTTTTACTGTGGAGATCCAGGTCATGTAATGTCGCAATGTTTGAAGCGCCCTCCAGTGAAGTCCAACCCAGAGGTTTGTCTTGAACCAGGTTTTTGCTTTTCCTTGTCTGTGACGTTTCCTGATTGTAGTCTGTCCTCCTCATGTACTGCTAAGGCATTTGTTGATTCCGGGGCGATGGTTAATGTTATGAATTATGATTTCGCACGCCAGTATCATTTTTCTCTTGCTCCAGTAACTAAGAAGATCCATCTTCAGGCTATTGATTCTTCTTCTATTGCAGAATCCAAGCCCCAGTTCCTAGTCAAATTGAGAATGGTGACTGAAGGGGAACATGAGGAGCTTTGTACTTTCTTGGTTTTACAGGGTCTCCAAAGTGAAGTTATTTTGGGGTACCCGTGGCTGAAAGCCCACAACCCAGTAATTGACTGGCAATCCCAGAAATTAACCAGTTGGGGGTGTAAATGTAGGGATTCAACTATTACTCTGTCTTCGGTACTGACTGAAGACGATCAAGTTCCGGAATACTTGTCTGATGTTTCTTCTGTTTTCTCCAAATCCCAATCTAAAAAATTGCCTCCTCATAGGGAGTACAACTGCGCCATTAATAACAAGGCTTTGTTGAAGAAGTTTCTTCCACCTCTGATTCCTTCTGTCTCTCCGTCCGAGCCAGTTCTGGTGGATGGTAATCTGGAATATGAAGTGGAAAATATCCTGGACTCTAGATGGCGTAGACGCAGGTTACAGTTTCTGGTTAAATGGAAAGGCTATGGACCAGAAGATAATTCTTGGATTTCGGCGTCTGAAGTGCATGCGGCTAGACTGGTGCAGGAATTTTTCTGGAGATTCCCAGAGAAACCAGGTGCGGCCTTTGAGGGTTCGGTGACCCCTCATCAAGGGGGGGGTCATGTTATGACCCGGTCTCAGCAGTCTCAGCCTGTTAGGTTCAGGCGCAGAGTGTCCGGACGGCATTCAGCGCGTGAACCACCTGATGCACGGCAGGGGAGTGTTCACACCAGACATGCAGTTTCTGCTCTGGCACTTGGGCGTGGATCACGTGGTGAGTGGCCTGGTGGATCAGTGCCTGGTGTGTCTTGGCCTCTGAAGGGGTTAAGTTCTCTGCAGTGCTGAATACTTTACAGGCCATGGGCGAGGCCTTCCCCTTACTATATAAGGTTGTTGCACATGCTATCTGATGCCGGTCTTAAATGTCTGTTCCTAGTGAATGTCTGTTGTCTGAAAGCTGCTTCCATCTGCATCCTGGCCCATCCAGTTTCTTGCTCCTGTTCACACAGGACTGGTTCGCTAAGTATTGAGCTTGTATCCAGACATAGTGTTCGGGGCGCAGCGAGCCCTAGGTATTTTTCTGTTTGGAAGTTTGGAATTTTGGTAGGGGTTTTTTGTGTGTGATCCTAAGTTCTGTTTTTTTCCTATCCCTTGCTTTAGTTCAGTTATTCTGTGTTTCATGTTTATTCTCTTCCTATGCTTTTGTGTTCTCATGTTCACCGTTAGTCCGCGTCTGGACATCCGTGGGGGGCTTGTTCTGTATCTGCCTCTCCTTCGTACCTACGTGAAGCTAGACAGGGGCTCTATTTCCCTTTGCAGGTTAGCTACTTCTCCGGCTGTGCTCGTGCCCCTTCAGGCAAGTTAGTCGGGCCCACGGCTACTTCTAGTTGTGCGAGGCAGGGTGTAGGAGGATCCACACTAGAAGTCCAAACTGCTCATACTTATTATTGTTGGTTTTTATATATGTTTTTCCTGTACCGTACTGAGAAGTTATCAGTTCGGGGCCAGTCCGTGGTCAGGGATTCCGAGACCATAACAGCCAGTACCATATATAGTCAATGGTGGGAAATATGGAACACTGGTCCAGTGCATTGAGAAGGGTCTGTAGGATGTGTTGTGGTACAATTTGGTTGGGATCCCCACTTTACAGATTTCACCTTCTGGTCTGTGAGCTTCCATATCCTAAATGAAGTCAGGGGCATATAGAAGGGAAAATTCCTTCCAGAAAGACAATACAAGACTTGTAGCTTGTGCGAAGTCTTTTACTTTATAGTAACAATAGTAAACAATAGAGGCAAATATAACAAATTATGTGTGGGTAAATGACCATAGCAACAAAGTGAACCAAGCACACAAAATATATGAATAAAAATTAACTTTTATTAAGTGCTCCTAAAAAGGTGTAGCAACATATATACATACAAAATATATAAACAAACATAGAACAAAATCATATAGGGGTAGACAATGCTACAAATACCAACTTGTCAGCCATGGAATGTACACTGGATGGCAACACTAATATCATGGTACAAAGGGCTCAACCATAGCTAAAACTGAAAGTGTCCAATAATAAAGTGTTGTAAATGAAAACAACAAATAATCAGTGTAATAACCCACAGATAGCTATGAGAGTGCCCACATAGGATGATCCAAGATTAGCCTCCATACATACCAACAGTAAAGGGACCCGACGCGCGTTTCACCTGTACTTGACAGGTTTCGTCAGGGGAAAGTTCAAAAACAACAACTCTTCCCTGTATTGGATGTACCGGAACACCATTAGACTGGAGCTGAGGCCGAGGCATGGTGCCTCCTAGGTTTAGTCAGTGTCTCCTTTACTAGGGCAGTCTTCTCTTCTAACAGGTAATTCACCGTTCATGATGAACTGGATTTAATACAAATTTTCAAAAAAATTTCTACCCCACTATTATATTATTGAAGAGACACCAGAGTGTAATAATCAGGGAACCAGGGGTGGTGCGGAAACATAATCAACACTAATATTCACCTTCCCTCATCTCTTCTGGGTTCCCTTAAGCTTCTTATCCAGCCTTTTCTGGACTTCTGTGTAAAGCAACAGGCCCTGAAGGATCGATGAGACTTGTGATTGGTCTTCAGAGATCAAGTGGTGTTAATAGCTGTGTTTATTATCTGGTAAAGTGCTGTTTCAAGCATCTCCACTAGTGCCCACTGTTTTCAAGGACTTTATACTCCCACCACTAGAGGATACCATTCTCTAGGCTTGCCCTGAAACAAGATGGCCAGTATTGTCTCAGATCAGCAGCCACCTTGCTTACTGTTTGCAACCACCTTGCTTACTGTTGGGGCCTATTTAAACCCAGAGTACATTCAGTCCCACGCTTGAGTATTGTGTTAACTCCAATCTCTAGCTCAGAGGAATATCTTTTGCAGATCGCTTCTCCTTACTGCTTACCTGATGGTGTATAGACCTCGGATCTGTCTGCTTACCCGCTTGTGCATCGACCTTTTTCTCCATCTGACTACTCGCCTCTGTGTACCGATCCAGACTCGGTCTGACTACCCGCCTTTGTGTACCGACCCCCGCTATCCACTGACCAAACCTTCTATTGTGCTTTTTTCTGCTGCTCCTCCCGGCCCTCGAATTCCAGTTGGGTATCATCATAATAATAACAAGTGGAGCACATCAACATCATGATACTTACTTTAAATTGATGTTGGTGTGCCCTATATGACCACTGAGACTCAATTATAGGCCTCACCTTGGGCTGATGACATCACTTATAAGGCTAGAAGCTGGTCGAAGAGGACTACGAAGGAGCGATGGAGAAGAAGAGGCCACTGTGGAGATCGCTGCCCAATGCGTGTCCAGCTGTCACCAAATAAGAGGAAGATGAGACTCCACGGACTGTTATACCCCAAACCACCCGCCCCACCCCACCCCACCTCCCCATATAGCGGTCACCAACTAAGAGGAAGATGAGACTCCACGGACTGTTATACCCCAAACCACCCGCCCCACCCCACCCCACCTCCCCATATAGCGGTCACCAACTAAGAGGAAGATGAGACTCCACGGACTGTTATACCCCAAATCAGGTTTCGTCAGGGGAAACCTGTCAAGTACAGGTGAAACGCGCGTCGGGTCCCTTTACTGTTGGTATGTATGGAGGCTAATCTTGGATCATCCTATGTGGGCAGTCTCATAGCTATCTGTGGGTTATTACACTGATTATTTGTTGTTTTCATTTACAACACTTTATTATTGGACACTTTCAGTTTTAGCTATGGTTGAGCCCTTTGTACTATGATATTCGTGTTGCCATCCAGTGTACATTCCATGGCTGACAAGTTGGTATTTGTAGCATTGTCTACCCCTATATGATTTTGTTCTATGTTTGTTTATATATTTTGTATGTATATATGTTGCTACACCTTTTTAGGAGCACTTAATAAAAGTTAATTTTTATTCATATATTTTGTGTGGTTGGTTCACTTTGTTTTTATAGTAACAATATAAAGCTAGATTCCATACAATGGGAATGATACCTTTAGGGCATTGGTTCCAACCAGAATTAACATAACATAACATATAATCTTGTGTGCAAAGAGGGAAACATGTTGAAAAGAACATTTCAAATCTATTAGTGAAAAGAAGTATCAAATAAGTGGGATTTTTTTTAACCCTATATATGCTTTTACATGCCAGTCTTAATAATTTTGGCACATCTTGCTAAAGATAATTAAGAGGCATTTTAACAATTCTCTTGGTGTCCGTGAAAATGTTTTGCCATCTACACAGCTAGGATCTTATATAGATTTCAGCTGTTTACTCCCGTTTTCTGGTATATATAATGGAACATTTGTCACTATGTCTTGCTAGTCACTCACATTTTAATTTTAACAAAGTTCAAAAACAACAACTCTTCCCTGTATTGGATGTACCGGAACACCATAAGACTGGAGCTGAGGCCGAGGCATGGTGCCTCCTAGGTTTAGTCAGTGTCTCCTTTACTAGGGCAGTCTTCTCTTCTAACAGGTAATTCACCGTTCATGATGAACTGGATTTAATACAAATTTTCAAAAAAATTTCTACCCCACTATTATATTATTGAAGAGACACCAGAGTGTAATAATCAGGGAACCAGGGGTGGTGCGGAAACATAATCAACACTAATATTCACCTTCCCTCATCTCTTCTGGGTTCCCTTAAGCTTCTTATCCAGCCTTTTCTGGACTTCTGTGTAAAGCAACAGGCCCTGAAGGATCGATGAGACTTGTGATTGGTCTTCAGAGATCAAGTGGTGTTAATAGCTGTGTTTATTATCTGGTAAAGTGCTGTTTCAAGCATCTCCACTAGTGCCCACTGTTTTCAAGGACTTTATACTCCCACCACTAGAGGATACCATTCTCTAGGCTTGCCCTGAAACAAGATGGCCAGTATTGTCTCAGATCAGCAGCCACCTTGCTTACTGTTTGCAACCACCTTGCTTACTGTTGGGGCCTATTTAAACCCAGAGTACATTCAGTCCCACGCTTGAGTATTGTGTTAACTCCAATCTCTAGCTCAGAGGAATATCTTTTGCAGATCGCTTCTCCTTACTGCTTACCTGATGGTGTATAGACCTCGGATCTGTCTGCTTACCCGCTTGTGCATCGACCTTTTTCTCCATCTGACTACTCGCCTCTGTGTACCGATCCAGACTCGGTCTGACTACCCGCCTTTGTGTACCGACCCCCGCTATCCACTGACCAAACCTTCTATTGTGCTTTTTTCTGCTGCTCCTCCCGGCCCTCGAATTCCAGTTGGGTATCATCATAATAATAACAAGTGGAGCACATCAACATCATGATACTTACTTTAAATTGATGTTGGTGTGCCCTATATGACCACTGAGACTCAATTATAGGCCTCACCTTGGGCTGATGACATCACTTATAAGGCTAGAAGCTGGTCGAAGAGGACTATGAAGGAGCGATGGAGAAGAAGAGGCCACTGTGGAGATCGCTGCCCAATGCGTGTCCAGCTGTCACCAAATAAGAGGAAGATGAGACTCCACGGACTGTTATACCCCAAACCACCCGCCCCACCCCACCTCCCCATATAGCGGTCACCAACTAAGAGGAAGATGAGACTCCACGGACTGTTATACCCCAAACCACCCGCCCCACCCCACCCCACCTCCCCATATAGCGGTCACCAACTAAGAGGAAGATGAGACTCCACGGACTGTTATACCCCAAATCAGCCACCCCCCCCCCCATACTCTCCTCCTCGACACCAACTCCCCCCCCACTTTACTAGCTTTGGCAATGCCAAATATCCATTCGGACGTGCCAATAAAGCCTATTTGATTTGATCTGATTTGATTTGAGCGATGGACACCACCAGCAAGCCCAAGTGTTTATTATATTTCTCCATCTCCCCTGGGCCTCCACTTATTATACTCTGGGGTCTGAAGAGACAGATGAGACTCTGATCTCCAGAAAAAAAACAAAACATTCTTTATAGACAATCCCTTTAATCTCAAGAAACCCGTAGAGTACAAATCCCTATATACATATCAGTAAAAAGTCCATATGAACCTATCCTGGTTACCTGCTTGCTTGCTATCATATTACCCTAGGTGTTTGCTGTTCCAGAGTAGGGATCCGCTTTGTACTTTTTCTACATTGGATTGTAGAAATCTTTCAGACAATACAACGCTCTATTAAACAAATTACTGATAATCCAAATGTGAAAGTCGAAATCTATTCATGTGATGTTCAGCTAATCTGCTCATTACAAGTGAACAGACTGCAAATGTTCAGACCTAGAATAAAGGAAGAGCCTACAAATAGGCCGCTAAATACTGAAAATAATCAATTTCCTAATTGTAAATGAATATATAATGATAATGGCATTTTTATATGTATATCATGGTAAAACGTTCATAATATGTGAGAAGATACAGATAATACAGTATATACCTGCAAACAATGTGCCATACAGTATAGTGAGAAGTATGGGGTTATTTCTTATACACAGAAAAATGTAGTGAAATGTCATTTACTAAGGTATTTTTATTACAATACCATTCTTTTATTTGTTACTGTATTTCCCTTGTTTATATGGCATTCCAAAATCCTTAATGGAGAACCATGTGACCAGCAGGAAATGGGGGTAAGAGGCGGTATAAGAGTGGGGAAGAAGCTGAGTTTAGAGATATATTGTTTTCTATATTTCATTCAATTGTTGTAATGTAAAGGAAACTGCTGTCAGCACTCATAGAGGAATCCCCCCCCACTAATAGAGAAGGCCTGTGAGTCCTGTTCCCCCCACCACTCATAGAGAAAGCCTGTGAGTCCTGCTCCTCCCCCCACTCCTAGAGAAAGCCTGTGAGTCCTGCTCCCCCCACCACTCATAGAGAAAGCCTGTGAGTCCTGCTCCTCCCCCCATCATAGAGAAAGCCTGTGGGTCCTGCTCCTCCCCCCACTCATAGAGAAAGCCTGTGAGTCCTGCTCCCGCCACTCATAGAGAAAGCCTGTGAGTCCTGCTCCCCCCACCACTCATAGAGAAAGCCTGTGAGTCCTGCTCCCCCCACCACTCATAGAGAAAGCCTGTGAGTCCTGCTCGCTCCCCCCACCACTCATAGAGAAAGCCTGTGAGTCCTGCTCCCTCCACCACTCATAGAGAAAGCCTGTGAGTCCTGCTCCCTCCACCACTCATAGAGAAAGCCTGTGAGTCCTGCTCCCCTCCACCACTCATAGAGAAAGCCTGTGAGTCCTGCTCCCCTCCACCACTCATAGAGAAAGCCTGTGAGTCCTGCTCCCCCCCACTCATAGAGAAAGCCTGTGAGTCCTGCCCCCCACCACTCATAGAGAAAGCCTGTGAGTCCTGCTCCCTCCACCACTCATAGAGAAAGCCTGTGAGTCCTGCTCCCCTCCACCACTCATGGAGAAAGCCTGTGAGTCCTGCTCCCCCCCACTCATAGTGAAAGCCTGTGAGTCCTGCCCCCCACCACTCATAGAGAAAGCCTGTGAGTCCTGCTCCCTCCACCACTCATAGAGAAAGCCTGTGAGTCCTGCTCCCCTCCACCACTCATAGAGAAAGCCTGTGAGTCCTGCTTCCCCCCACTCATAGAGAAAGCCTGTGAGTCCTGCCCCCCACCACTCATAGAGAAAGCCTGTGAGTCCTGCTCCCTCCACCACTCATAGAGAAAGCCTGTGAGTCCTGCTCCCCTCCACCACTCATAGAGAAAGCCTGTGAGTCCTGCTCCCCTCCACCACTCATAGAGAAAGCCTGTGAGTCCTGCTCCCCCCACCACTCATAGAGAAAGCCTGTGAGTCCTGCTCCCCCCACCACTCATAGAGAAAGCCTGTGAGTCCTGCTTGCTCCCCCCACCACTCATAGAGAAAGCCTATGAGTCCTGCTCCCCCACCACTCATAGAGAAAGCCTGTGAGTCATGCTCCCCACCACTCATAGAGAAAGCCTGTGAGTCCTGCTTCCCCCACCACTCATAGAGAAAGCCTGTGAGTCCTGCTCCTCCACCCACTCATAGAGAAAGCCTGTGAGTCCTGCTCCTCCACCCACTCATAGAGAAAGCCTGTGAGTCCTGCTTCCCCCACCACTCATAGAGAAAGCCTGTGAGTCCTGCTCCCCCCACCACTCATAGAGAAAGCCTGTGAGTCCTGCTCCCCCCCACTCATAGAGAAAGCCTGTGAGTCCTGCTCCCCCCACCACTCATAGAGAAAGCCTGTGAGTCCTGCTCCCCCCACCACTCATAGAGAAAGCCTGTGAGTCCTGCTCCCCCCACCACTCATAGAGAAAGCCTGTGAGTCCTGCTCCCCCCACCACTCATAGAGAAAGCCTGTAAGTCCTGCTCCCCCACTCATACATAAAGCCTGTGAGTCCTGCTCCCCCCACCACTCATAGAGAAAGCCTGTGAGTCCTGCCCCTCCCCCCACTGTTTTGCCAACTATTTTAAGGGGTCGGGTACGGCTTTAAAGAAGGCAACTCTGAATGCTTTACTAATTTTATTATATGAAGAATTAGTGAATACATAAATTAACAGAAGACAGTGTGATATTGCATACACTTTTTTATAATACAAGTTACAAAGATTAAGATACAGAATCAACACCAAGAGCTTACATCTTCATCTGCCTGGAAAAAAAAAATCATCAACCGTGGAGGCGACCGGCGAAGACAGAGAATTATCTCCATAGCTTACATTACACATCTATATACAGGTTAAAGCTTCACCAGGAATTATAAGCATCATCTATCCGGCATCAGCTGGGAGAAGCGGGCCAGCGAAGATAGAGAGTTCCTGGGATCCACACTGCGCCATGGGCGTCCCCTTAGCACGCAGGTCCAGACACTTCTAACTTCGCAGCAAACTTTCTCGGCTTCTATCTTCTTGAAAACAAATGCCTGCGTAGCCCAATGCTATGCAAACTAACACATCAGTATTTTTCCAGTATGAGGGTGCATTCACACTACGTTTCCTGAAGCTTATTCTGAACGTAAAACACGTTCAGAATAAGCGGCGTATAAAGCAGTTCCATTCATTTCTATGGGAGCGGGGATACGAGCGCTCCCCATAGAAATGAATGGGCTGCTTCTTTCACTGCGAGCAGTCCCATTGAAGTGAATGGGAAGTGCCGGCGTATACGGCAAGCTCTGCTCATGCTGAGCCGTACACGCCGGCATTCCCATTCACTTCAATGGGACTGCTCGCAGTGAAAGAAGCAGCCCATTCATTTCTATGGGGAGCGCTCGTATGCCGGCTCCCATAGAAATGAATGGAACTGCCTTATACGCCGCTTATTCTGAACATGTTTTAAGCTTCAGGAAACGTAGTGTGAATGCACCCTTAGGCCTCCCCCCTCCGAATGGCCAGTTCTTCAGAGGTTAACCTGACACTGGGAAAATCCTTCATCGGATGTTGAATGCTCCTGGTGCTAAGCAAACCTGCATTCCCATCAACCAGTGTTATATGGTACAGCATTCTCATAACAATATTCTGTGAGAAGCATTGATAAGAGAGCTATGCGTAAATATGCAGCGTCTCTCACTAAACATTACCAAGTCTATAGATCTTACAGGCTAACTGTTACCATCTAATATGGATTCCAGATGGTCAATTAATACTTTAGCACTACACCCCACTCATAAAGAAAGCCTGTGAGTCCTGCTCCCTCACCACTCATAGAGAAAGCCTGTGAGTCCTGCTCCCCCACCCACTCATAGAAAGCCTGTGAGTCCTGCTCCCCCCACTCATAGAGAAAGCCTGAGTCCTGATTCCCCCACCACTCATAGAGAAAGCCTGTGAGTCCTGCTCCCCCCACCACTCATAGAGAAAGCCTGTGAGTCCTGCTCCCCCCACCACTCATAGAGAAAGCCTGTGAGTCCTGCTCCCCCCACCACTCATAGAGAAAGCCTGTGAGTCCTGCCTCCCCCCACCACTCATAGAGAAAGCCTGTGAGTCCTGCTCCCCCCACCACTCATAGAGAAAGCCTGTGAGTCCTGCTCCTCCCACCACTCATAGAGAAAGCCTGTGAGTCCTGCTCCCACCACTCATAGAGAAAGCCTGTGAGTCCTGCTCCCCCCACCACTCATAGAGAAAGCCTGTGAGTCCTGCTCCCCCCACCACTCATAGAGAAAGCCTGTGAGTCCTGCTCCCCCCACCACTCATAGAGAAAGCCTGTGAGTCCTGCTCCCACCACCACTCATAGAGAAAGCCTGTGAGTCCTGCTCCCCCCACCACTCATAGAGAAAGCCTGTGAGTCCTGCTCCTCCCACCACTCATAGAGAAAGCCTGTGAGTCCTGCTCCCCCCACCACTCATAGAGAAAGCCTGTGAGTCCTGCTCCCCCCACCACTCATAGAGAAAGCCTGTGAGTCCTGCTCCCCCCACCACTCATAGAGAAAGCCTGTGAGTCCTGATTCCCCCACCACTCATAGAGAAAGCCTGTGAGTCCTGCTCCCCCCACCACTCATAGAGAAAGCCTGTGAGTCCTGCCTCCCCCACGCACACAATCAATGCTACCTTTTCAGATATACAGACTCATACAGGACATGAGGGCTTTCTTTCTTTACAGCTATTAAATTGCATCTTCAGCTTTAAAGAATTTATTTTTTGTGCAGCAGATTTTAGAGTCGTTACATGCTCTTATTATTATGATGTACTAAAGACAACGTTAAGAGGGCGCACACGTAGCAGAGCTATAGTAATGTGGCTGAACTTGTCATTTGGGATATTAAAATGTTCTCTCTTTTTCCCATAAAACTGCAAATATTTAAAGGGCAAATTTCTACCAAGAGGAGAGCAGAACTGTTCTATGCTGTCCCAGTAATGTCTTTAAAGGTGTTTGGGAGCTATGAAGAAAGCACAGCTGTGATAGACTGTTTCCATCGGCATTACAACATATGTGTAGAGCACCCATTGGGGTTGTCACTTAGGAGAAGTTATTCCTATCTTGGCAGCAATATCCAAAGTAGAAATAACCCTTTAAAGAGGACCTTTCACCACTTCCACCTATTCTAGTTCTTAGCATCTGTTAATAGTCACTGATCCACTATTTCCTGCACAGTTCAGATTTTCTCTCTATTCCCCACCAGTCCTGAGCAATAAGTGCAGTTAGTTTTGGTGTCTGATGTGGTATTTAAACTCTGTAATGTCACAAGGGGCGATGTAAGGTAGGGGGCATGATTCACAGCTCCAATCAGAGGCGCCAGTGTCAGAACTCAGAATCACACCCCTTGTCTTCTCCTATCTGACACCGCCCTTCTGAAAGTACAGAGTCTAATTCGAATAACAGGCACCAAAACTAACAGCATTAATTGCTCAGGAATGGTGGGGGCTAGAGAATACTTGTTGGAAGTATTGAAAGGTCTTTTTTAGTGCAGTTTGATACCATGGCACACATACAAAGCATTGAATAGAAAGGATCTACTGCAAAATCAAACTAGACCCTTCTTACAACTGTCTGCCCTCTGTTGGGCGCCAAGTGAATATCCTCCTTGCCAGAGCTGGACCGTTTTGAGGGTGCTGTTTAGATTTATAGATTTCATGTCCTACTGAAAATGTTAGTGGGCATTTGGGAGTCAATATTTGGCAATCCTTAATCTCCTAATCCATATCTGATCATAAAGCCCATATGATCACCACCAATGCTTTCGAAAAAGTTGACAGTTTCCCCAAAACTTTTAGAATCCGAGGGGTTAACAAAATAAAGTCTTATAGCAGTCAAATAAATGCATCCCACGGTGTGAACGCTGCCAGCCTAGTTTACCGCCATACTACTCCGAGTATTTGGAAATATGTAAAATATGTTAAATTGACGGCCTGTGATTCTAGTGGGAATCTCCTCTGATTACAGAGCAATTTGCTAAGCCCCTCCAGCAGCAAGTAGATTAACAGAGGGGGAGGGGGGTGGAATCAGATGACATTTATTCTAGATATATTAAAAAGAGATAAGAGTGATTATATTTATCCTCTGGAGTCATGATGCCAGAAAATGTTAAACAACTTATCATAAGGCTCTAATTAAATGGCACATTATGGAAATAATAATTGCCAGATTACATTAAAGACTCTAAACATAGGAAATATTTCACAAGATTTATTGGTTTCGTGGAAATTGGAGGTTGAGTGTAAGGAATGTTCATTACTATCATCCTGTAAGTAATAGTATTCGTGATATGATGATGTCCCAATATGGCAGCCCCTGTGTAGGTACAGATGTAGCCAAGATTAACATGACTTTTAACGTCTTAATTGCTTTTACTCACTTTTTTCTAATAATCTATTTTGTTTTGAGATATCACGGCGTAGTGAGTTATCAGATTCAAGTTGAAGATGGCCTAGTATCTGGACTAAATTCTAATTAAGACTAAATATTATTGTAAGGAATGAATTATGGTTTATTTTTTCATCTTACTTCAGATAATAGTGGCTGCCATACCTCTACTCACCACTAGTGGCAGCAAATCCTTTCTGTAAATTACCATGGTGACCTTAAAGGCAGGCAGGTGAATATAATGGGAGGGGGTGTCTTCCCATTTCCTCTATTAGTCAAAGCAGGAAGTGGCTACAAAAATCATCTCTTACTTTGTAGGACTATACAACCATCCAATCCACAGAGCATTTTGTAATGCTTCATTTCCACTGTGGTGACACTGCTGTGGAAATTGTACACCTTTGGCCAAATTCTTGGATTACAATTTATCGCTGGAGGTCCAGTAAAGGGATCCCATATGATCATATTCTTGTCAGGGGAGCCTTCTTCACAAAAACAAACCCTTTATAGGAAAATTAAAAAATATCTTAAAACATCAATAATGCATGATCAAAAGAGTTTAGGTCATAAGGGTCAGTGGTGCAAGCTCAAGGTGTTTAGGCCATCAGTATTAGAGATGAGCGAACAATAAAATGTTCGAGATTCGATATTTGTTTGGAGTAGCCCCTCAATATTCGACTACTCAAATCGAATATCGAACCCTATTATAGTCTATGGGGGGAAAATGCTCGTTTCAGGGGTAGGCAACGTTCGATCAAATTACACTTACCAAGTCCACGAGTGAGGGTCGGGCTGGATCCTCCGAGAAGTCTTCTCCGTGCAGCTTCCCCCCGGCATCTTCCGACTCTGAATTCACTCTGCCAGGCATCGGGCCTGGGCAGAGCCGACTGCGCATGCCCGCACTACAAGCGGATATGCGCAGTCGGCTCTGCCCAGGCCCGATGCCTGGCAGAGTGAATTCAGAGCCGGAAGACGCCGCGGGGAAGCTGCACGGAGAAGACTTCTAAAGGTAGGAGAAGAACCAGCGTTGATTGGCCGACTGTATAGCATTCGGCCAATCAATGCTGGTTCTGCATTGAACTTTTCCATTCGAATAGCGAGTGGTACTCGATCGAGTACGAGTATTTCGAATACCATAGTATTCAATCGAATACCTACTCGATCGAGTACTACTCGCTCATCTCTAATCAGCATCAGTGGTGCAATCTCAAGGTGTTTAGGCCATCAGGGCCAGTGGTGTAGAGCGTCTGAGTAGTGGTTCCACTAAAGCCAGATAGAAAAGCAGCGTATTAGACCAAGGAAATGGCGCCATCCACTAAAAGGGGGCCAGTTGTTGTATATCTGTAGGGTCCTGCACCAATAACGTATACTGAAGGATTACATGGAGCTCGTAAACTCAATGGGAATCCATTTGTATTTCCTGTAATTGCCAAAAAAGTCGTAGCTGTTATTACATAAGGAAACAATGAAGAAAATCTAAGACGGACAAATTCTATTTCCCAAGCATTAAGCTGAGAAATTTAAGAAAGTCATTAAAAGTCGAATCAATTCATTGAAAGTGCTGAATAGTGATACACCGAGCCTTGCCGAGCGCTCCCAGGTTCTAAGCCCATCTCTCAGAGTCTGTACTAAACTTTTTCCATTACGAGCCATTTTAAGTACTGTATAAGTTAATTGCTCAGATATTGAACCGAGTTTAATAAAGCCGCCACCTAAATGCTTTCCATAATTTAGAATTGTTGTTTGTCTAATATTCAATTGCCTGGCTCCACACTTCCTGTCTGTGCGCCTGGAAGACATGCTAATTATCTAAACCCGTCTACTGCAATGGAGGCCGCATTATTTATACTGCAACACCGTAACCATCCAGCACAACAAACCACAAGGGTTAATGTGACCGGCAAATACTTATTCCCAATACATATAGGGGTTTAATTACATGTATAAAATGGCACCGTGTACCGTACGCTGTGCCGTAGTATTGATTCTTCTATCGTCATTGTGTTAAGGTATCAAAAAAACATAGATAGATAGATAGATAGATAGATAGGAGATAGATAGATAGATAGATAGATAGATAGATAGATAGATAGAAACTATAAGCAGCATTGTATGATGGGATGATAGATACTTACTAGTAGGGTTGAGCCGATCTTGACTTTTCAGGATCGATTTTAAAATCCGATTTCCGATCATTTTTCATTCGAACCCGATCTCGATCCCAATTCCGATTCCAATGCAAGTCAATGGAATTTTTTTATTAATCGGAGATCAGATTTTAAAAGCAATCCTACCCCCTGGTGTCCACTTACCTCCAGAGATGGCTTGTTCTGTGCCCGGTGCCTTCATTCTTCGCCTCTCTGCTGCTCCACGCTGCTTTTCTTCCTTCGCTGCCCCCTCCCTGCCAGGTTAGGAGAGTGTGGGCGGGTACTGGGAGGGGAGACGTCACGTCTCCCCGCCCTGTACCTGCCCACATTCTAAGCCACAAGCCCCGCCTACCTAGCACTTTAAACACTAACCTGGGAGGCAGGGTAGCGAGGCAAGAAGAAGGAGGGCACCGGAGCAGCCATCTCTAGATGTAAGTAGCTGCTAGAGATTTAGTTTAGCCTTCCATTCGACTGACTGAGGCAGCCGGCGCGCAGGGGGTTAAGGCTGTGTGTCGGCTGTTTCCATTCATTCCTATGGAACTGCAGCGGAGCCTTCACACTGAATATTCATCATATACTCAGTGTGAAGGCTAAGCAATGCATTCTGGGAAAAATCACCGATCTCGATCCCAAATAAAAAGATCGTGTTCAGAATTGCGATGGTGATCGTGAAATTTTCTCGATCGCCGATCGGAATCCAATCTTTTCCGAACACGATCGCTCAACCCTACTTACTAGAGATGAGCGAGTAGTATTCGATTGAGTAGGTATTCGATGGAATACTACGGTATTCGAAATACTCGTACTCGATCGAGTACCACTCGCTATTCGAATGGAAAAGTTTGATGCAGAACCAGCATTGATTGGCCGAATGCTATACAGTCAGCCAATCAACGCTGGTTCTTCCTCCTACCTTTAGAAGTCTTCTCCTGCAGCGTCCCCGCGGCATTTTCCGGCTCTGAATTCACTCTGCCAGGCATCGGGCCTGGGCAGAGCCGACTGCGCATGTCTGCTTGTAGTCCGGGCATGTGCAGTCGGCTCTGCCCAGGCCCAATGCCTGGCAGAGTGAATTCAGAGCCGGAAGGCTGTATTCACACTGAGTAACGCTGGCGTTTTTTGTGCTTATTTTTGCACATAGCGCCGTGTTAACGCCGCGTAACGCCGCGTATATGCCGCGTTAATGCCGGGCAACGCCACCGCAAAATAGCGCGCCGTTAATGCGGCATACACGCGGCGTTAACGCGGCGCTACGTGGCGTTTAATGCGCCGCTATGTGCAAAAATAAGCACAAAAAACGCCAGCGTTACTCAGTGTGAATACAGCGAAGACGCTGCGGGGACGCTGCATGGAGAAGACTTCTCGGAGGATCCAGCCCGAACCTCACTCGTGGACTTGGTAAGTATAATTTGATTGAACGTTGCCTACCCCTGAAACGAGCATTTTCCCCCCATAGACTATAATAGGGTTCGATATTCGATTCGAGTAGTCGAATATTGAGGGGCTACTCGAAACAAATATTGAACCTCGGACATTTTACTGTTCGCTCATCTCTAATACTTACCTTACTTTCTGGCCACATAATAAAAAAATCGTCTGAACCAGCAGCTCTCCCGAAAAGTGAAGGACAGATATAGTCCAAAATTTTGACACTGACATCATTTTTGTTTTCCACAAAGTTTGCCGTTTCGGTGTTTATACATCTTTTAGTTAAAGGTTTCTATGGTAACTAAAGTACAATTATAAGAATTTCAGTCCAAAAAGTTTTTACACATTTATCTATTTACATCAAGTTTCTGCAAAAATCCGAATATTTGCAGTGTTGATACTTCTCCAATTTTCCGTGACAGGCTGGATATCAGCTTCTCAGCCAAATCCCGATGACAACCCATTCTTGTCTCAACGCGGCGTGGAGTTTGTCAGAGTTTCTGTGTTTTTGTTTTCCCACCTGTCTGTTTTTTGAAGAGATTGAGACCTGGGGAGTGTCTTGACTGACTGGGGCAAAAGTGGAGAATAAAAAATAAGATGGAGGTCACTTATCCCGACTGCGAACACCTCAATGCTCAGCCTTTAGAACTGATCGGCAGACTTCGAGTTCCCTGTTTAGTAGCACCAGCCCAAAAAGAGTCCAAAGTCACAGTCTAGCCATGATCGTGGGGTATTGCAAATATTTATGACCCTAAGAGTGGGCTAACATCTGCGCCCGGTCTCCGCTTTGAAGGTTTCTCTCTCCTGCCGAGAAACTGAACAGGAGACGGAAACCTGGCAGTTCACTTGAATGGGTTTGAAAGTGTCCACCCATGAGTATCTTGTGATGCTCCGCGGTGAAACTGTTTTTTTTAACCGGACACAAAGTGCAGGACTTTGTGTCTGGTTAAAAAAAAATGGTTTTTGGGGCAACACGGTGGCTCAGTGGTTAGCACTGCAGCCTTAAAGAGGACCTTTCACCACTTTTGGGCACATGCAGTGTTATATTACTGCTGGAAAGCTGACAGTGCGCTGAATTCAGCGCACTGTCGGCTTTCCCGATCTGTGCCCGGTGTAAAGAGCTTACGGTGCCGGTACCGTAGTGCTCTATGGTCAGAAGGGCGTTTCTGACCATTAGCCAGAGACGTCCTTCTGCCTCACGGCGGCTATCGCGCTGTGCTGTGGAGCGGGGAGGAATGCCCCCTCCCTCTGCTCACACAGCTCGTCCATAGAGTTCCAGAACCTCATAATACACACCTCAGCTGCTGCAGAACATCATAATACACACCTTAGCTGCTGCAGAACCTCATAATATACACCTTAGCTGCTGCAGAACATCATAATATACACATCAGCTGCTGCAGAACATCATAATACACACCTCAGCTGCTGCAGAACATCATAATACACAACTCAGCTGCTGCAGAACATCATAATATACACATCAGCTGCTGCAGAACATCATAATACACACCTCAGCTGCTGCAGAACATCATAATACACACCTCAGCTGCTGCAGAACATCATAATATATACCTCAGCTGCTGCAGAACATTATAATACACACCTCAGCTGCTGCAGAACATCATAATACACACCTCAGCTGCTGCAGAACATCATAATATACACATCAGCTGCTGCAGAACATCATAATACACACCTCAGCTGCTGCAGAACATCATAATACACAACTCAGCTGCTGCAGAACATCATAATACACACATCAGCTGCTGCAGAACCTCATAATACACACCTCAGTTGCTGCAGAACCCCATAATACACCTCAGCTGCTGCAGAACCTCATAATACACACCTCAGCTGCTGCAGAACATCATAATACACCTCAGCTGCTGCAGAATTTCATAATACACATCTCAGCTGCTGCACAACATTATAATACACAACTCAGCTGCTGAAGAACCTCATAATACACACCTCAGCTGCTGCAGAACCTCATAATACACAACTCAGATCCTGCAGAACATCATAATATACACATCAGCTGCTGCAGAACATCATAATACACACCTCAGCTGCTGCAGAACATCATAATACACAACTCAGCTGCTGCAGAACATCATAATACACATCTCAGCTGCTGCAGAACATCATAATACACACCTCAGCTGCTGCAGAACCTCATAATATACAGCAAAGCTGCTGCAGAACCTCATATTACACAACTCAGCTCCTGCAGAACATCATAATACACATCTCAGCTGCTGCAGAACATCATAATACACACCTCAGCTGCTGCAGAACCTCATAATACACAACTCAGATCCTGCAGAACATCATAATACACACCTCAGCTGCTGCAGAACCTCATAATAGACCTCAGCTGCTGCAGAACCTCATAGTCGGGAGCCCCATTACACTTCATATACAGTATTACATATCATGTCCCTTACTCTGCGGCCCCCTACCTTTATGATCACAGAAGTTCTTGGTCTTCCTCACAGTATCTATAGTAATATAATCGCTAATTACTATTCGTACTAATTATAACAATCTCTTATTTCTTCCTCGTCGGGGTCTTTGTATTGTCTCTATATTAATAATGAGGATTACAGTAGGGGTCACTTTAGTGTCTGTTCTGCGGTTTCAGTATATTGTACTTACATGTCAGCACAATATGCCCTAACCCTAAGCTATGGAGGCGCTGTATAGATAAGGGACCCTAATTGGTGTGGATAGACTGTAATTGGTGTATTGGTGTGGATACTGTCCCTACCAATGTACAGTGTGAATTGGCTCCAGTAATCACTAATGGCCAGGATGAATCTCCAGTTGCTATTACTTCCATTAGCAGTAACTATATTGGGCAGGGTAATGCAGTGTACGGGCTCCCTTATTGGTATGGATAATGTCCCTAATTAGCATGGATAGTGGTCCTAATGAGCTATCCGTGATAATTAGGGACACTATCTACACCAACAAGGGAAGCCACAAGGCTCTGCTGGATCAGGTGTAGATGACACCAATGGCCCTGACAGATTATTGATTTATACTGAGGTCTATCAAGTTCTACTGAGGATCCTGACACTTTTTTTTTTCGAGGGACAAAGCTTATGAGATAGATAGGCAGATAGATCAATGGACAGATAGATAGATAGATCAATAGATAGATAGATGGGAGATAGATAGATAGATAGGAGATAGATAGATAGATAGATAGATAGATAGATAGATAGATAGAGGGATAGATAGATAGATAGATAGATAGATAGATAGGAGATAGATAGATAGGAGATAGATAGATAGATAGATAGATAGGAGATAGATAGATAGATAGATAGATAGATAGGAGATAGATAGATAATAGATACCGTATTTTTCGGACTATAAGACGCACTTTTTTTCCCCAAAATTTGGGGGGATAAGAAGGGTGCGTCTTATAGGCCGAATGTGGCGCCTGGCATCCGCTGTAATAGAGAGGCGGAAGCCGGCAAGTGATAGACGCCATTACAGGTGCCGGGGCCTGCGACATCGCTGCCCTGCCCTGCATGAAGCCAGCAGCGGGAGGAGTGATGCTATTCCGCTCCTCCGTCCCCCCGTCGGTGGCTTCATGCAGGGCAGGGCAGCGATGTCTCAGGCCCCGGCGTCTATCCCTCCCCGGCATCCGCCTCTCTAGTACAGCGGATGCCGGGTCAGTATCAGCGGCCCCTTCTCCCCCGGGGCCGGTCCCCACCGGCCCCGTACCTGTAAAGTTGCAGGCCGGCTCCTGCGCGGTGATATCGCAGGAGCCGACCTGTTCGGGTGACAGCCGGGAGCCTAATGAGGCTCCCAGGCCTGTCACTGCTATATTAGTATCGCGGCTGGGTCTATGACCAGCCGTAATACTAATAGACAGAATGTCCCACAGACGGCAATACAGTTGTATTGCCGTCTATGGGACTTGCAATCAAGTGACCGCAGGGGAGGGGAATAAAATAGTAAAAAAAAAAAAAAAAAAAAAAAAAAAAGCTTTAAAAATATGAAATAAATAAAAGTTCTAAATCACCTCCTGTCCCTAGAATATATATATAAAAGTAGAAAATCATATATCATAAACCACCGGGTTTTTTTTCAATAAAAGGTGATCTAAGCAATAGATATTCCCCAAAATGGTATAACTAAAAAGTACTTCTGGACCCGCAAAAAAAAAAAACACTCTATGCGTCCCCATACAGCTGCAGGGTCACCTGTCAATGTGGCCTTGCAGCTGTTGCAAAACTACAACTCCCATATATTAAATATTTTACCAGTTTTTGCTTCAAAATTTTTTTTCCCTATTTTCCTCCTCTAAAACCTAGGTGCGTCTTATAGACCAGTGCGTCTTATAGTCCGAAAAATACGGTAGATAGATAGGAGATAGATAGATAGATAGATAGATAGATAGATAGATAGGAGATAGATAGATAGATAGATAGATAGATAGATAGATAGATAGATAGGAGATAGATAGATAGATAGATAGATAGATAGATAGATAGATAGATAGGAGATAGATAGATAGATAGATAGATAGATAGATAGATAGATAGATAGATAGGAGATAGATAGATAGATAGATAGGAGATAGATAGATAGATAGATAGATAGATAGATAGATAGATAGATAGGAGATAGATAGATAGATAGATAGATAGATAGATAGGAGATAGATAGATAGATAGATAGATAGATAGATAGATAGATAGGAGATAGATAGATAGATAGATAGATAGATAGATAGGAGATAGATAGATAGATAGATAGATAGATAGATAGATAGGAGATAGATAGATAGATAGATAGATAGATAGATAGATAGGAGATAGATAGATAGATAGATAGATGATAGATAGATGATAGATAGATAGATAGATAGATAGATAGGAGATAGATAGATAGATAGATAGATAGATAGATAGATAGATAGGAGATAGATAGATAGATAGATAGATAGATAGATAGGAGATAGATAGATAGATAGATAGGAGATAGATAGATAGATAGATAGATAGATAGATGATAGATAGATAGATAGATAGATGATAGATAGATAGATAGATAGATAGATAGATAGATAGATAGATAGGAGCAGGGCCGCCGATAGGGCAGTACTACTGGTACTGGCGTCAGGGGCCCGGCCAAATTGAAAAATGGGGGGGGGCCCGGTTTTGGCCCGCCACCGTGTGCTGGCCCCCTGGTGCCCGTAGCAGTCATTGTGTATGTCCTATTTCAACTCAGATCTGCATCCAGAGGACGCAGATCTGAGTTGAAGACATACGCGGCTGAAGCAAGGAGCTGTGTCAGCTCCTCGCTTCGCTGCCGCCGCTGCTACTGGCTTGTAGACGCGATGGCTGAAGCGAGGAGCTGACCTGTGTCAACTCCTCGCTTCGCTGCCGCCGCTGCTACTGGCTTGTAGACGCGATGGCTGAAGCGAGGAGCTGACCTGTGTCAACTCCTCGCTTCGCTGCCGCCGCTGCTACTGGCTTGTAGACGCGATGTGATCACATCGCATCTAAAAGCCAGTAGCCGGCGGTAGCAGCGAAGCGAGGAGCTGACACAGGTCAGCTCCTCGCTTCAGCCATCGCGTCTACAAGCCAGTAGCCAGCGGCGAAGCGAGGAGCTGACACAGGTCAGCTCCTTGCTTCGCCGCTGTGCGCCTCTCTCGCTGTCACATATGCGGCTGAAGCGAGGAGCTGACCTGTGTCAGCTCCTCGCTTCGCCGCCTCCGCTACTGGCTTGTAGACGCGATGTGATGACGTCACATCGCGTCTATAACTGTGCGCCAGTGAGAGACAGGCGCGCAGAGAGCTGCGAGGGAACGAAGGAGAAGGTAAGTCAGTCAGTGTAATGTGGAACGTGAAACTGGGGGCAGAGAGAGGACGGCATGACAATGGGGGCAGAGATGAAGGGACATGAATATGGGGGCAGAGATGGAGAGGACGGCATGACAATGGGGGCAGAGATGGAGGGACATGAATATGGGGGCAGAGATGGAGGGGACATGAATATGGGGGCAGAGATGGAGAGGACGGCATGACAATGGGGGCAGAGATGGAGAGGATGGCATGACAATGGGGGCAGAGATGGAGGGGACATGAATATGGGGGCAGAGATGGAGAGGACGGCATGACAATGGGGGCAGAGATGGAGGGACATGAATATGGGGGCAGAGATGGAGGGGACATGAATATGGGGGCAGAGATGGAGAGGACGGCATGACAATGGGGGCAGAGATGGAGGGACATGAATATGGGAGCAGAGATGGAGGGGACATGAATCTGGGGGTAGAGATGGGGGACATGAAACAGGACAGAGATGGAGGGGACATGAAACTGGGGGCAGAAATGGATGGGCGGACATGAATCTGGGGGCAGAGATTGGGTGGGAGACATGAAACTGGGGGCAGATGAAGGGTGTATATGAAGCTGGGGGAGAGATAGAGGGGGGACATATAATGTATGAGTGACTGTAGGAGGATTATACTGTGTGCGGGCACATGAAAAATTAATGAGAATGGGTGGAGTCAACATAACAGTGGGTGGGGCTAAATTTGCCGCGGCGCGCAAAGCTCGCCGCACATTTTGTCCCTCTTTTGGTTCTTCAAAAGTTGGGAGGTATGGGTACAGGGGGCAGTGGAAAGATGTTAGAAGGGGGGGGGGGATTGTTGGGACATCAAGTGTGCGGCACTGCGGAGAGGGAACGTCTGGGGCAATAATATATAATATATAAGTTTTTAGCTGGAGAACTACAAAGCACACAATAGCTCCAAAGGTATGTGTGCTTTGTATTAATAATGATGTAGGCGGCTATGTTACTAGCATAGCAGCCTGTTTGGGGGTGGGACTTTCAATATAAAGGAGTGTTCACATTGCGTTTTTGGCCTCCCTTGCCGAGATACGTTGGTAACCAGTCACAATCAGCTCCCCACTTATCCCTGCACGGAGAACTGCAGGCGCCCCTTTTTTTTTAATGGCCAGTTCTTTGTGCAGGGATAAGTTGACAGCTGATTCTGACTGGTTACCAACATATCCCGGCAAGGGAGGCCAAAAACACAATGTGAAAAAGCCCTGAGGATTTATTAAGAGGGCTCTTATAAATGGTGTTGGCTCCCCATAGGCGCTGTAGATAGATAGATAGATGGATGGATGGATGGATGGATGGATGGATAGATAGATAGATAGATAGATAGATAGATAGATAGGAGATAGATAGATAGATAGATAGATAGCTAGATAGATAGATAGATAGATAGATAGGAGATAGATAGATAGATAGATAGATAGATAGATAGATAGATAGGAGATAGATAGATAGACAGATATTTTTGTCTTTAAGGAGTGTATAAAGAATCAGAATGACATTTGGATTCTACTCCCGATGACGCGACATTTAAAAATCCACATTCTGTTTTGTCCTTCAGTTTCTTGCAAAAAACATAAAGCAAGTTGCTGAGAGTGATAATTAAATTACTATTAATAACTACTTTTGTTGCGCAGTAAACATTTTATTCTTATAAAAAATAAGTTGTTTTTGTGTTGCTGAATCCTTAAGACACAGAAGTTTCTTTTTTATAATTACTGTAATTGATTATTATTTATCCGTCTTTTGGGGACAGGATGAGAGAGAAAGCCATCTAGTCATCACTTTTGAGTTCTCCTTGCGGTTCTATAAATATGATAACTTTATCGTATGCGTCATTACAAATGCAGCGATACCCATTATACCATATGTAGTGAAAATGAAATACATGATTTTTTTAAAAAAATTTTGACTAAAGATTCAATCCAATTAACCCTTATGGGGGACGACCAACAAATTATTAAAGACTGGTTTCGGATCTTTTTCCAGCCATCCAAAAGACTTAACTTTTTGTGATTATTCAGATACAAGTGATTGATTCCTTATATTGTGCGGGCAAGCTTTTATTTATCAGGCGCATTCACGACTTACATACTTTATACATAAGTAGAAATTTTGTTGATTGAAAAGAAATGTGGAGTCAAAAATTTACTCCATTTAAATCAACTTAATATAAACATATATATATATATATATATATATATATATATATATATATATATATATTTTGGTTATTTTTTTTTTAACCCTTTCCCACCAATGGCATTTTTTCATTTTCATTTTTCGTTTTTGACTCCTCCTCCTTCAAAACCCCATAACTTTTTTATTTCTCCGCTCCCATACCCATATGAGGTCTTAATCTTTGCAGGACAAATTTTTCTTCATGATGCCGCCATTAATTATTCTGTAGAATGTACTAGGAAGCTGGAAAAAAAAATTCAGAATGGGGTGAATTTGAAGAAAAAATGCATTTCTGCGACTTTCTTACGGGCTTTGGTTTTACAGCGTTCACTGTGCAGCCAAAATGACCTGTCCCCTGTATTCTGTGTTTCGTTACGATGCCGGGGATACCAAATTTATATGGTTTTATTTACATTTTAACCCCTTAAAAAAATCCAAAACTGTTAAAAAAATTTTTTTCTAAAAGTTGCCATATTCTGACAGCCGTAACTTTTTTATACGTCCGTGTACGGGGATGCATAGGGCGTCTTTTTTTGCGGGGCCGGGTGTACTTTTTATTTCTACCATTTTCGGGAAATGCTATTGCTTTGATCACTTTTTATTCAAATTTTTATTTTTATCAGAATCAAAACAGTGAAAATACGGCAGTTTGGCACTTTTGACTATATTTCCCGCTACGGCGTTTACCGTACAAGAAAAATATTTTTATAGATTTGTAGATCGGGCGATTTCGGACACGGGGATACATAACATGTATGTGTTTCACTGTATTTAACTACTTTTATATCTGTTCTAGGGAAAGGAGGGTGATTTGAATTTTTAATACTTTTTAAAAAAAATTTAAGTTTTTTTTATTTTTTTTTTGGATATATTAGACCCCCTTAGGGGTCTTGAACCCCAGGGGGTCTGATCACTAATGCAATGCATTACAATGGTAATGCATTGCAAAAAATCATCACTTCACCTTTGCTCCCAGCTGTCATGGAAATGTGACATCGACCCCGGAGCTTGCTCCAGGCGCCGGCAATCACCGGAAAAATGGCGGCGCCCATACGCCGCTGGGAAAATGGTGCCTCTGGCGCCTTTGACTGTGGTGCCGGAGGAGTTAATGCCTCCGATCGGTCTGGGGACCGAAATATTGAAGTTCTTACAAAGACAAAGCACACACAGTAAGCTGATATTTTCGGCGTCTCTCAATTCAGCTTTACTGTGTAGACTGGGGTTGAATTAGCAAACTCATGCAATTTTTAGGGCTAGTTCACACGGGGCTAGTGACCGCGTATTTTGGTCCTGATTTTGATGTGGTAAGCCATGTCAGAATAGGACCAAAATGCGCCTGAAGATGCAACAGTCGCGGCTTCCCGCTCCAAAGTATGCCCAAATGAATGGGCCTAGTCTGGAGGGTGCCGTCACGAGGCGGACACCGGTGGCTCAATCAGCCATGGAATCCGCCTGAACAAAGGGCAGCTTGCTTCTTTTTCCCGTGAGAGGGAACATATCGCTCACGGAAAACATTACCGGTAGCTCTCAACCGTATGAAACAACAATGGCGTCCACTCCGCTCCATATTTAAAGAGCCAATGATAGTAGCAAAGGGTTAATTGATTTAATAGAAAAATAGAATTCTTAACGAAATCTTATCTAAGATTAGACTGGACACATCTCTACGTCCCAACGCCATGATGATGATGTCTAATCTAATAGAAATTGTATTGAGCTTTTCCTATAGTGGATGTTTTACAAACGAGGGCACTAAGGGGTTAACCATATAAAATTCTGCAAAATGAAACATTTTTTTCCCCCATTTCATTTAGACACTTAGCTGGACCAGATTATATTCTCCATGAGACAAAAACCCACTAGTTAAGCGTGAAGGCCGCGGTCTTGTCTGGAAAGCTATTGATAGCATTGCCTGACAATTGCTCATTGAGACTAATGAACTTTACATTGTGAATCACTTTACATTAGTCTACTGTATCAGTTCACCTGGCAGCTGCCCGACTCCTTCTATCAGCCCGCCACACATAATGACTTCAATTATTAGCGCTTCTCCTGCTTTTTTCTGTGGAGAATTGCTGAATTTGATTCTGATTTTCCGACTTATACTTTTGATTGAGATATCGTTATTTTTTGGAGGATTCGGCTTTCTGTGTCACACTGGTTACATGGACGGGAGAGGTGGAGAAATAATAAAAAGAGAAAAGTTATAGTGCAGGAAGAAAACTTTCATAAGAGTTATTGGAAATTTACTGTATGAACAGCAGAGAGACCCTCTAGGTGTCGTAGGGTGGAGCGGGTCCAACACCCAAGCACGAGACTGAGCGCCAAACCCCTGAAAGACTGGTATACACACTACACTACATACAGATCAACATATAGCATCTCACCCATCCTATGTGTCCATATGATAAACTGGTTAGAACATTGTACCAACTACCCAGTAGATAGATAGATAGATAGATAGGAGATAGATAGATAGATAGATATGAGATAGATAGATAGATAGATAGATAGATAGATAGATAGGAGATAGATAGATAGATAGATAGATAGGAGATAGATAGATAGATAGATAGATAGGAGATAGATAGATAGATAGATAGATAGATAGGAGATAGATAGATAGATAGATAGATAGATAGATAGATAGATAGGAGATAGATAGATAGATAGATAGATGATAGATAGATAGATAGATAGATAGATAGATAGATAGATAGATGATAGATAGATAGATAGATAGATAGTGTTAGAGTCAAATCCTCCATCTTTGTATTTTGTCAGTCATCTTGTAACCTTTCACACATAAACTGTGTAAGTAAGTCGCAGCTGGCTATTTGTATATCTTATCTTCATGGTATATGGAGGTCACTGAGACTCATTTAGCACCAACATGACATCTTATCTCTGTTTCCATGATATATGCATATAGACATAGTGTGTAGAGATGAGCGAACAGTGTTCTATCGAACTCATGTTCGATCGGATATTAGGCTGTTCGGCATGTTCGAATCGAATCGAACACCGCGTGGTAAAGTGCGCCATTACTCGATTCCCCTCCCACCTTCCCTGGCGCCTTTTTTGCTCCAATAACAGCGCAGGGTAGGTGGGACAGGAACTACGACACCGGTGACGTTGAAAAAAGTAGGCAAAACCCATTGGCTGCCGAAAACATGTGACCTCTAATTTAAAAGAACAGCGCCGCCCAGGTTCGCGTCATTCTGAGCTTGCAATTCACCGAGGACGGAGGTTTCCGTCCAGTTAGCTAGGGCTTAGATTCTGGGTAGGCAGGGACAGGCTAGGATAGGAAGGAGAAGACAACCAACAGCTCTTGTAAGAGCTAAATTCCAGGGAGAAGCTTGTCAGTGTAACGTGGCACTGACGGGCTCAATCGCCGCAACCCAGCTTTCCCAGGATCCTGAATGGAATACACTGTCAGTGTATTCCCGTATACCCGATATATACCCCGATACCCGTTCCAACGGTGTGCCCCCCCACCTTCACCCCAGAAATACCCTGCAAGTCCCCTAGCAATAGAATTGGGGCTATATACACCCACAATTTTTACTACTGGTATACAGTGCCATTGTCTGACTGGGAATTCAAAGAATATATTGGGAATACAAATACCCTCATTTCTTGCTACTGCCATATAGTGCCAGTGTCTGACTGGGAATTCAAAGAATATATTGGGGTTACGTGCACCCACAATTTTTACTACTGGTATACAGTGCCATTGTCTGACTGGGAATTCAAAGAATATATTGGGAATACAAATACCCTCATTTCTTGCTACTGCCATATAGTGCCAGTTTCTGACTGGTAATTCAAAGAATATATTGGGGTTACGTGCACCCACAATTTTTACTACTGGTATACAGTGCCATTGTCTGACTGGGAATTCAAAGAATATATTGGGGTTATAAATACCCTCATTTCTTGCTACTGCCATATAGTGCCAGTGTCTGACTGGTAATTCAAAGAATATATTGGGGTTACGTGCACCCACAATTTTTACTACTGGTATACAGTGCCATTGTCTGACTGGGAATTCAAAGAGTATATTGGGAATACAAATACCCTCATTTCTTGCTACTGCCATATAGTGCCAGTTTCTGACTGGGAATTCAAAGAATATATTGGGGTTACGTGCACCCACATTTTTTACTACTGGTATACAGTGCCATTGTCTGACTGGGAATTCAAAGAATATATTGGGGTTATAAATACCCTCATTTCTTGCTACTGCCATATAGTGCCAGTTTCTGACTGGTAATTCAAAGAATATATTGGGGTTACGTGCACCCACAATTTTTACTACTGGTATACAGTGCCATTGTCTGACTGGGAATTCAAAGAGTATATTGGGAATACAAATACCCTCATTTCTTGCTACTGCCATATAGTGCCAGTGTCTGACTGGGAATTCAAAGAATATATTGGGGTTACGTGCACCCACAATTTTTACTACTGGTATACAGTGCCATTGTCTGACTGGGAATTCAAAGAGTATATTGGGAATACAAATACCCTCATTTCTTGCTACTGCCATATAGTGCCAGTTTCTGACTGGTAATTCAAAGAATATATTGGGGTTACGTGCACCCACAATTTTTACTACTGGTATACAGTGCCATTGTCTGACTGGGAATTCAAAGAATATATTGGGGTTACGTGCACCCACAATTTTTACTACTGGTATACAGTGCCATTGTCTGACTGGGAATTCAAAGAGTATATTGGGAATACAAATACCCTCATTTCTTGCTACTGCCATATAGTGCCAGTGTCTGACTGGGAATTCAAAGAATATATTGGGGTTACGTGCACCCACAATTTTTACTACTGGTATACAGTGTCATTGTCTGACTGGGAATTCAAAGAGTATATTGGGAATACAAATACCCTCATTTCTTGCTACTGCCATATAGTGCCAGTTTCTGACTGGTAATTCAAAGAATATATTGGGGTTACGTGCACCCACAATTTTTACTACTGGTATACAGTGCCATTGTCTGACTGGGAATTCAAAGAATATATTGGGGTTACGTGCACCCACAATTTTTACTACTGGTATACAGTGCCATTGTCTGACTGGGAATTCAAAGAGTATATTGGGAATACAAATACCCTCATTTCTTGCTACTGCCATATAGTGCCAGTGTCTGACTGGGAATTCAAAGAATATATTGGGGTTACGTGCACCCACAATTTTTACTACTGGTATACAGTGCCAATTTCTAACTAGGAATTCAAAATGCGCAAGGCTCCCGGAAAGGGACGTGGACGAGGCCGTGGGCGAGGTCGGGGGAATGGTTCTGGGGAGCAAGGTAGCAGTGAAGCCACAGGGCGTCCCGTGCCTACTCCTGTGGGGCAGCAAGCATTGCGCCACTCCACAGTGCCAGGGTTGCTTGCCACATTAACTAAACTGCAGGGTACAAACCTTAGTAGGCCCGAGAACCAGGAACAGGTCTTGCAATGGCTGTCAGAGAACGCTTACAGCACATTGTCCAGCAGCCAGTCAGACTCTGCCTCCTCTCCTCCTATTACCCAACAGTCTTGTCTTCCTTCCTCCCAAAATTCCGAAGCTTTACAGAACAATAACCCAAACTGTCCCTGCTCCCCAGAGCTGTTCTCCGCTCCTTTCATTGTCCCTCAACCTGCCTCTCCACGTCACGATTCCACGAACCTAACAGAGGAGCATCTGTGTCCAGATGCTCAAACACTAGAGTCTCCTCCATCTCCGTTCGATTTGGTGGTGGATGACCAGCAACCCACCCTCATCGACGATGATGTGACGCAGTTGCCGTCAGGGCATCCAGTTGACCGGCGCATTGTGCGGGAGGAGGAGATGAGACAGGAGTTGGAAGAGGAAGTGGTGGATGATGAGGACACTGACCCGACCTGGACAGGGGGGATGTCAAGCGGGGAAAGTAGTGTGGATGTTGAGGCAGGTGCAGCACCAAAAAGGGTAGCTAGAGGCAGAGGCAGAGGTCAGCAGCTTAGGCGAAGCCAGGCCACACCCGGAATCTCCCAAGATGTTCCAGTTCGTACCCAGCCCCGAAAAACTCCCACCTCGAGGGCACGTTTCTCGAAGGTGTGGAGTTTTTTCAAGGAATGCGCCGAGGACAGATATAGTGTTGTCTGCACAATTTGCCTCTCGAAATTGATTAGGGGCTCTGAGAAGAGCAACCTGTCCACCACTTCAATGCGCCGTCATTTGGAATCCAAGCACTGGAATCAGTGGCAGGCAGCAACGGCAGGACAAAGGCCGCCTGCCGTTCACGCCACTGCCACTGCCTCTGCCACTGCCTCTGCCACTGCCACTGCTGACTGTGCTGGCGATGCACTCCAGAGGACGAGCCAGGACACCACTTCATCTGCCTCCGCCACTTTGTTGACTTCTACCTCATCCTCCCCTGGTCCTGTCTTATCTCCTTCTCCTGCACCATCAAAGGCACCATCAGGCGTTTCTTTACAACAACCCACCATCTCTCAGACATTGGAGCGGCGGCAGAAATACACTGCTAACCACCCACACGCGCAAGCCTTGAACGCCAACATCGCTAAACTGCTGGCCCAGGAGATGTTGGCGTTCCGGCTTGTTGAAACTCCCGCCTTCCTGGACCTGATGGCAACTGCGGCACCTCGCTATGCCGTCCCTAGCCGTCACTACTTCTCCCGGTGTGCCGTCCCCGCCTTGCACCAGCACGTGTCACTCAACATCAGGCGGGCCCTTAGTTCCGCGCTTTGCACAAAGGTCCACTTGACCACCGACGCGTGGACAAGTGCATGCGGACAGGGACGCTACATTTCACTGACGGCACACTGGGTGAATGTAGTTGAGGCTGGGACTGCTTCCCAAACTGGCCCGGTGTACCTCGTCTCCCCGCCTAACATTCCTTGCAGGGACACGAGAAGAACACCCCCCTCCTCCTCCTCCTCTACCGCCTCCTCCTCCTCTACCGCCTCCTCCTCCGCCACCGCCTCCTCCTCCGCCACCGGCCTCCTCCTCCGCTGTTAGATTGACCCCAGCTACGAGTTGGAAACGTTGCAGCACTGGCGTTGGTAGACGTCAGCAGGCTGTGCTGAAGCTGATCAGCTTGGGGGACAGACAGCACACTGCCTCCGAGGTGAGGGATGCCCTCCTCGATGAGACGGCAATATGGTTTGAGCCGCTGCACCTGGGCCCAGGCATGGTCGTTTGTGATAACGGCCGGAACCTGGTAGCAGCTCTGGAGCTTGCCGGACTCCAACATGTTCCATGCCTGGCCCACGTCTTCAACCTAGTGGTGCAACGTTTCCTAAAGAGCTACCCCAATGTTCCAGAGCTACTGGTGAAAGTGCGGCGCATGTGCGCCCACTTTCGCAAGTCGACAGTAGCCGCTGCTAGCTTAAAATCTCTCCAGCAACGCCTGCATGTGCCACAACACCGGCTTTTGTGCGACGTCCCCACACGCTGGAACTCAACGTTTCAGATGTTGAATAGAGTGGTTGAGCAGCAGAGACCTTTGATGGAATACCAGCTACAAAACCCTAGGGTGCCACAAAGTCAGCTGCCTCAGTTTCACATCCATGAGTGGCCATGGATGAGAGACCTTTGTGACATCCTACGGGTCTTTGAGGAGTCCACAAGGAGGGTGAGCTCTGAGGATGCGATGGTGAGCCTTACAATCCCGCTCTTGTGTGTTCTGAGAGAATCCCTGATTGACATCAGGGATAACTCAGATCACACAGAGGAGTTAGGGATAGCATCCGATCCGTCACAGCTGGAGAGTAGGTCCACACATCTGTCCGCTTCACTGCGTTTAATGGAGGAGGAGGAGGAGGAGGAGGAAGAAGAGTTGTCCGATGATGTGATGGTGATACAGGAGGCTTCCGGGCAACTTCGAATCGTCCCATTGTTGCAGCGCGGATGGGTAGACATGGAGGATGAGGAGGAAATGGAGATTGAACTTTCCGGTGGGGCCAGAGGAGTCATGCCAACTAACACTGTGGCAGACATGGCTGAGTTCATGTTGGGGTGCTTTACAACCGACAAGCGTATTGTCAAAATCATGGAGGACAACCAGTACTGGATCTTTGCTATCCTTGACCCCCGGTATAAAAACAACATCTCGTCTTTTATTCCGGTAGAGGGGAGGGCCAATCGCATCAATGCTTGCCACAGGCAATTGGTGCAGAATATGATGGAGATGTTTCCAGCATGTGACGTTGGCGGCAGGGAGGGCAGTTCCTCCAGTAGGCAACCAAGTTCTCACCGGTCCACACAAACGAGGGGCACACTGTCTAAGGTCTGGGACACCTTGATGGCACCCCCTCGCCAAAGTGCCGCCACGGAGGGTCCTAGTGTCACCAGGCGTGAGAAGTATAGGCGCATGTTGCGGGAATACCTTTCCGACCACAGCCCTGTCCTCTCCGACCCCTCTGCGCCCTACACGTATTGGGTGTCGAAGTTGGACCTGTGGCTTGAACTTGCCCTATATGCCTTGGAGGTGCTGTCCTGTCCTGCCGCCAGCGTCCTATCTGAGAGGGTGTTCAGTGCAGCCGGTGGCATCATCACTGACAAGCGCACCCGTCTGTCAGCTGAGAGTGCCGACCGGCTCACTTTGATAAAAATGAACCACCACTGGGTAGAGCCGTCATTTTTGTGCCCACCTGTGTAAAGCACCCCAACATGAAACTCCATGTCTGTACTCAACCTCTCCAATTCCTCCGCATCCTCATACTCATCCACCATAAGCGTTGCACAATTCTGCTAATACTAGGCTCCCTCCACCCTGATTTCCCCCAACTCTGCTGGTTAGAGGCTCCCTCCACCCTGATTTCCACCAACTCTGCTGGTTAGAGGCTCCCTCCACCATGAATTTGCCCAAACTGGGCTGTTTAGAGGCTCCCTCCACCATGAATTGGTCCAAACTGGGTTTTTTAGAGGCTCCCTCCATCATGAATTGGTCCAAACTGGGCTGGTTAGAGGCTCCCTCCACCATTAATTGGTCCAAACTGGGGTGGTTAGAGGCTCCCTCCACCATTAATTGGTCCAAACTGGGCTGGTTAGAGGCTCCCTCCACCATTAATTGGTCCAAACTGGGCTGGTTAGAGGCTCCCTCCACCATTAATTGGTCCAAACTGGGCTGGTTAGAGGCTCCCTCCACCATGAATTGGTTCAAACTGGGCTGGTTAGAGGCTCCCTCCACCATGAATTTCCCAAAACTTGGCTGTTTAGAGGCTCCCTCCACCATTAATTGGTCCAAACTGGGCTGGTTAGAGGCTCCCTCCACCATGAATTTGCCCAAACTGGGCTGTTTAGAGGCTCCCTCCACCATGAATTTGCCCAAACTGGGCTGTTTAGAGGCTCCCTCCACCATGAATTGGTCCAAACTGGGTTTTTTAGAGGCTCCCTCCACCATGAATTGGTCCAAACTGGGCTGGTTAGAGGCTCCCTCCACCATTAATTGGTCCAAACTGGGGTGGTTAGAGGCTCCCTCCACCATTAATTGGTCCAAACTGGGCTGGTTAGAGGCTCCCTCCACCATTAATTGGTCCAAACTGGGCTGGTTAGAGGCTCCCTCCACCATTAATTGGTCCAAACTGGGCTGGTTAGAGGCTCCCTCCACCATGAATTTGCCCAAACTGGGCTGTTTAGAGGCTCCCTCCACCATTAATTGGTCCAAACTGGGCTGGTTAGAGGCTCCCTCCACCATGAATTTGCCCAAACTGGGCTGTTTAGAGGCTCCCTCCACCATGAATTGGTCCAAACTGGGTTTTTTAGAGGCTCCCTCCACCATGAATTGGTCCAAACTGGGCTGGTTAGAGGCTCCCTCCACCATGAATTTCCCAAAACTTGGCTGTTTAGAGGCTCCCTCCACCATGAATTGGTCCAAACTGGGCTGGTTAGAGGCTCCCTCCACCATGAATTTCCCAAAACTTGGCTGTTTAGAGGCTCCCTCCACCATGAATTGGTCCAAACTGGGCTGGTTAGAGGCTCCCTCCACCATTAATTGGTCCAAACTGGGCTGGTTAGAGGCTCCCTCCACCATGAATTGGTCCAAACTGGGTTTTTTAGAGGCTCCCTCCACCATGAATTTGCCCAAACTGGGCTGTTTAGAGGCTCCCTCCACCATGAATTGGTCCAAACTGGGCTGGTTAGAGGCTCCCTCCACCATTAATTGGTCCAAACTGGGCTGGTTAGAGGCTCCCTCCACCATTAATTGGTCCAAACTGGGCTGGTTAGAGGCTCCCTCCACCATGAATTTGCCCAAACTGGGCTGGTTAGAGGCTCCCTCCACCATGAATTGGTCCAAACTGGGTTTTTTAGAGGCTCCCTCCACCATGAATTTGCCCAAACTGGGCTGGTTAGAGGCTCCCTCCACCATGAATTGGTCCAAACTGGGGTTTTTAGAGGCTCCCTCCACCATGAATTTGCCCAAACTGGGGTGTTTAGAGGCTCCCTCCACCATGAATTTGCCCAAACTCTGCTGGTTAGAGGCTCAATCCACCCTGATTTTCAAAACAAATGTTGGTGCCAACCTCAACTTACTACAAGGGCCAAATTCACTGCTGGTGACAAGCTCTCCTCACTGCAAGTGCCAAATACACATGTTTCAAGGTGTTTTCCTACTGTCAGAGAGGTGGTATTGAGTGTGTAAAGTGTGTAGTTGTTAGGCTGTGATGTTGGGGTAATAGAGGGTCTTTGGTCTGTTAGATGCCCCCAGACATGCTTCCCGTGCTGTCCCAGTGTCATTCCAGAGGTGTTGGCATCATTTCCTGGGGTGTCATAGTGGACTTGGTGACCCTCCAGACACGGATTTGGGTTTCCCCCTTAACGAGTATCTGTTCCCCATAGACTATAATGGGGTTCGAAACCCGTTCGAACACACGAACATTGAGCGGCTGTTCGAATCGAATTTCGAACCTCGAACATTTTAGTGTTCGCTCATCTCTAATAGTGTGAGCTGCTAGTTCACTCATAAGTGTTTTTGAAACTTTCTTTGTTTAAGGACAAAGTACAAAGTCCATTAAGCTGTAATGATATGCAAAATACATAAGGCCTTAGCCAATAGTCATGTGCCAGGTTTATCTTATAACCAATCATTTTATGCCAACCATGTTAGAATAGTCCAACCTGCTCTTGTCTGTATTGTATTTAAACCACCTTTGTGCACCATTAAATTAGAACTCACTTGATACACCATCAGTTGTGTGTGTGTGGCTTCTCCAGACCTGATAATGGGCGTAATTACTTCAGGCCTGATATTTAATTTGGAACTCAGCAACATACTCTATCATGGGGACCCCTTAATGTCCCCAACAATAGATAGATAGATAGATAGATAGATAGATAGATAGATAGATAGGAGATAGATAGATAGGAGATAGATAGATAGATAGATAGATAGATAGATAGGAGATAGATAGATAGATAGATAGATAGATAGATAGATAGATAGGAGATAGATAGATAGATAGATAGATAGATAGATAGATAGATAGGAGATAGATAGATAGATAGATAGATAGATAGATAGATAGGAGATAGATGATAGATAGATAGATAGATAGATAGATAGATAGATAGATAGATAGGAGATAGATAGATAGATAGATAGATAGATAGATGATAGATAGATAGATAGATAGATAGATAGATAGGAGATAGATAGATAGATAGATAGATAGATAGGAGATAGATAGATAGATAGATAGATAGATAGATAGATAGGAGATAGATAGATAGATAGATAGATAGATAGATAGAAGATAGATAGGAGATAGATAAATATATATAGATAGATATGAGATAGATAGATATAGATAGATATGTGATAGATAGATAGATAGATAGATAGATAGATAGATAGGAGATAGATAGATAGATAGATAGATAGATAGATAGATATGTGATAGATAGATAGATAGATAGATAGGAGATAGATAGATAGATAGATAGATAGATAGATAGATAGATAGATAGATAGATATGTGATAGATAGATAGATAGATAGATAGATAGATAGATAGGAGATAGATAGATGATAGATAGATAGATGATAGATAGATAGATAGATAGATAGATAGATAGATAGGAGATAGATAGATAGATAGATAGATAGATAGATAGATAGAAGATAGATAGGAGATAGATAAATATATATAGATAGATATGAGATAGATAGATAGATAGATAGATATAGATAGATATGTGATAGATAGATAGATAGATAGATAGGAGATAGATAGATAGATAGATAGATATGTGATAGATAGATAGATAGATAAATAGATAGATAGATAGATAGATAGATAGATAGATAGATAGATAGGAGATAGACCTAGATGAAATATATGTTACAAGGTTGCAGATGATTATTAGGTCCGAGGACATGGGATCAGCACTTGTATGTCCACATACCCTCTAGTGATGTACAGTAAGGGAAGGGATAAAGGATAGCTCTTCCCACCACTAGGGGGCACACCGTGCAGACGTTGCAGATGGACCACGTGTCTTGCGCAGGCGCTATTACTTGCTGTAGCCAGCTGTGCGGGTGAGCGGCATTAGCTATAAAGATAGATATAAATAGAACATCCAGATAATATAGATAAAAGGTATTAGATAGATAGTAAATACACAGACGCGGAGACAGCGGAAGACAAAGCTCAGCACTAAGTTGTAGGTTGCTTACCTTTCATACAGGACTATTTATGACATAATGGCAGCGGCAGGCGGCATATTAATAACACATGGCAGCAGTGCCAGGCTTCCCCCGTACACCGGTTTTATTGAAGTGATAAAGAAGAGGAGCTCTTACTACTTAGAAATTTCTGCTAATGTTTTCGGCTGGCAGCAGGGTCTGGATCAATGAAACTTGCCACATACTTTTCTTGTAGGGACTGAAGCCTTTTAGTCCTTTATGAAGGAATGTTCTACCCTAAATGTTGCGGCGAGAGCCATGAGGAAGAAACATGCAGGATTCTATCGTGCCCATTGTATTAATACCTGGAAATAATGTAAATGATATAATAATATCAATCTATAGAATCTCCCATAAAATAGTGCAAAAAAAAAAAAAAAGATTTAAAATAAATAAAAAAATAAATAAAAGTTGTAAATCCCTCCTTTCCCTAGAATACATATAAAAGTAGAAAATGACTGTGACACACATACACATTAGGTATCCCTGTGTCTGACAGTGCCCGGTCTACTGAATATAGGGGATCTGCAGTGCTCCTGTTCCGTCGGGAAGGGGTTAATAGGAGCACTGCAGATCCCCTATAGTCAGCCAGGCTGAATTCCAAGTGGGGAAAAAAAACAGTCCTCAAGCTCAGGGAAGGGGCAAACAGACAACCAAAACACCCCCTCCCCGTCCGGATCACCCAGCAACTACTGCACCCAAACACTCTGACCATTTTAATTTTTGAAATTTTCCAGTAGCTGCTGCATTTCCCCTCTCGGCTTATACTCGAGTCAATAAGTTTTCCCAGTTTTTTGTGGTAAAATTAGGGGCCTCGGCTTATATTCGGGTCGGCTTATACTCGAGTATATACGGTATTTTGTTTCCTGTACTGCTTAGTGTAAAAATGTTGGAATGTTTTAAGATGTATTTTTATTATTATAAGTGATACTACAAACTACATAGTAATGCTTCTCACGGTAAGCCTTGGTGGCATCAAAACAAAGGTGCAGCATAAAACTGGGCAAGATAAGGATAATGAAAGAAACTACCTCTGAGTTATGGTGGATATTCAGACACATACTTTTTATAAGCTTAGAAAACCCCCTTAAATACAATGGCTATGTCTAAAATTCATTTTAAAGGAACACTCTAGCAAAAACACTGTGTTATGCCCTGTTTGGAGTTTTAGGGCCTGTGCACAACAAAATAATACAAGAGAGCAGACGTGTGTCTCCTTTTAGGCCTTAACATGGGAATCTGTTCCTTTTGGAACAGAAACACTAGTTTGGCAATAATCCCCACATCATGTTATTAGGCTTATTGAAAAAAAAGTAATGCATGATGTTAAGGGGGCTGTCCTAAGAGGCAGCGAACAGAGGCACTGTTTTCCTAATTACATCCTGGAAAATGTTCATATATTTCCCATAATCCCCCAGTGGAGCGAAAATGACTTGTAGGTCTCCATACGCCTGCAAAGGTGCCCACTCTTTAAGGAGTGTTATTATCCCTTAACATGGTGTGTCAGATTTAAGGTGCGGTAGAGGTCAGTGTAAAAATGTTATAATGTTTCAAGATTTACTTTATATAAGGAAATCCTACTAAAAGTTTGTGTGTTTGGTTTGTGAGTTTGTAAGTTTGGATGTTTGTTCCTCAATCACGGTGATACGGCCGAACGGATTACAGTCAAATTTGGCACATACCTAGAATGGTGCCCGGAAGGAAACATAGGCACTTTACCATCCCCGTAGGTTGCCGGTTTGCCCAACTGCGAGCACCAAAATCACGGTCGGCGGAGGCTGAAGGACCTGGGATGACGTCAGCGCGCTGATCTGATTGGAGCAAGCGATGGAGGGGGCGGAACTGTGCAGACTCAAGCCGGCCACACAGCCTTCCCGCTGTTCTCTTATTGGGGCGGTCGATACAGGGGGCGGAGCTATAGCAGCTCAAGCCAGCCGCAAAGCTAAAGAAATAACATGTCAGCGCTTATGCGAAGTCCCGAACGTGCTGGCATCGGTGAAGCCCAGAACACGGCGTGGATGGGTGAGTCCGCCGGGGCCCCAGGGGTTGTAAAGAGGAGGAGGAACCGGAAACGAAATACACTAAACCACCTTCTACCCGTACAGTGGCGTGCATCACCTGCTGGGTGGTGGAGGCTGGGGTCTGGTGGTAGAGGTTGGGGGGGGGGGCTGGAGTCAATTTTGGTGGTGGCGCTGCTGGAGGTCCAGGGGCGGGGGTGCAGGGTGTTTGGGAATGGGGGATTGAATTTGGTGGTGCTACTGGAGGTCCAGGGGAGGGGAGGTTGGGGGGGTTGGAAGACGGGGTCGCGGGGGCTACGCTGCAGGTCTCTTGTGCACAGGGGGAACGGGGCTGCGGACGAAGTCGCGGGTATTGCTAGTTCAATATAAAAGGAGAGGAATAATGGAGAATATTGGTAATACTGTTCCCAGAAAGCCCTGGCGGCATCAAAATAAAGGTGCAGAACAAAACTGGGGAAGATAAAATTAAAAATTACTACTACTATGCTATGGTGTCTCCACCTGATGAAGATTCAGAACATAAGGATACTAAACTCATTCAAATGCAATACCTATTCCCAGAATGTCAACACTGTGTTTTGTCTAGTTGAAGGCCCGAGCAACTCTGCGCAATAAAAGAACATGGTAGATAGCAATGTGTCAGTGTTGAAGTGTCCCTTTAAGTAGGACACAATAACTTTGTGTCCTAAAAAAATTAGAAATGTATCAAAATTGTTTTTTGCATCAAATTTAAATTCTCATTTAGGACGATGATGACCATTTAGTATTAATTTCATACTTGTGTTATTGCCGCAGTAAGCGCCTCTGTGTGAGGACGGGGCGTGACAAAACAATCTTTCAAGCTTTTCAGCTATTCTGAATTCATTTGTGAGACATGAACGGTCTTGATCTTACAGGTGATGATTGGAATCGGAAAAAGTTGTCATCATTCTCTTTACTGCTGCAAACGAACAAGTCTCCAACACTGGCAAAGAAAAAAATGTCATGAGCTAAAAATATCATCCCCTGCAATTATATCTATACCTGGGTTCTAGATTCTTTACTATTATAATACAAATGTGGCAGAAATGAATTTGTGCCATTCCTATTAACCCCTTCCCGCCGATGGCATTTTTTGATTTTCGTTTTTCATTTTTGACTCCCCTCCTTCTAAACCCCATAACTTTTTTATTTCTCCGCTCCCAGAGCCATATGAGGTCTTAATTTTTGCGGGACAAATTTTTCTTCATGATGCTACCATTAATTATTCTGTAGAATGTACTGGGAAGCAGGAAAAAAATTCAGAATGGGGTGGATTTGAAGAAAAAATGCATTTCTGCGACTTTCTTACGGGCTTTGGTTTTACGGCGTTCACTGTGCAGCCAAAATGACATATCCCCTATATTCTGTGTTTCGGTACGGTTCCAGGGATAACAAATTTATATGGTTTTATTTACATTTTGACCCCTAAAAAAAATTCCAAAACTGTGTTAAAAAATTTTTTTTCTAAAAGTCGCCATATTCCGACAGCCGTAACTTTTTTATACGTAAGTGTACGGGGATGCATAGGGCGTCTTTTTTTGCGGGGCCGGGTGTACTTTGTATTTCTACCATTTTCGGGAAATGTTATTGCTTTGATCACTTTTTATTCAAATTTTTATCAGAATCAAAACAGTGAAAAAACGGCGGTTTGGCACTTTCAACTATTTTTCCCGCTACGGTGTTTACCGAACAGGAAAAATATTTTATAGATTTGTAGAGCGGGCGATTTCGGATGCGGGGATAGCTAACATGTATATGTTTCACAGTTTTTAACTACTTTTATATGTGTTCTAGGGAAAGGGGGGTGATTTGAACTTTTAATACTTTTTATATTTTTTAATATTTTTTTTTACTTTCTTTTTTAAAATTTTTTTTGCATTTATTAGACCCCCTAGGGGTGTTGAACCCCAGGGGGTCTGATCACTAATGCAATGCATTACAATGCTAATGCATTGCAAAAAATCATCCTTTCTTTTGCAGGCTGCATACACCAGCCTGCAAAAGAGAGGATTTGCAGACAGGCCTGGGAGCCTAATACAAGCTCCCGGCTGTCATGGCAACGGGACGTCAGCCCTGGAGCATGCTCCAGGAGCCGGCGATCCCGGGCAAAATGGTGGCGCCCATGTGCCGCCGGGAAAAAGGCGCCTCCGGCGCCTTTGACCGCGGCGCCGGAGGGGTTAATGCCTCCGATCGGTCCGGGGACCGATCGGAGGCATGAGAGCCGGTTGTCTACTGCTTAAAGCAGTAGACACCCGGCGGCTATGGCGGCCGCCCGGCTCCCGGGCGGTCGCCATAGTTACAGACCCGACATGCGCCATACTATTACGGCGCATGTCGGGAAGGGGTTAAACATGGTGATAACTGTTAGGGTCAGTTCACACGTGAAAACCGCCTAGCTTATTTGTGCGAGGTAAAAAACCTCGAGGAGTTTTTTTGACGCTGTTTTTTGCATTCCACGCGGTTTTTGAAGAGGTTTTTGACGCGGTTTTCGCTAGCGGTTTTCGCGTTTTGTGTGCATAAAACCGCGCGGTTTTTTACCGCGCGGTTTTCGCCTCCCATTCACTTCTATGCAGTTCTTCAGGCGTTTTCCGCCTGAAGAAAGGTCATGTCGCTTCTTCAGGCGGAAAACGCTAGGAGGAAAAAAAAAGCTAGTGGTCTACATAGACCACCATGTTAAAGGAGAGGTTTTTGAAGCGAATTCCGCTGTCAAAAACCTCCCCTTTGCCCACGTGTGAACTAGCCCTTAAGTTACAGGATGACTAGGACAGGGATTTGGAACTCTGTATCAAAAAAACTAAAATTTTACCACTTAAAGGTAAGAAAGGATGCCTTTGTATACCTTTAATATTGGCTGGACATAATGAAATATGTGCATTAAGAGATGACTAGCTTTTCGTGACATAATATCACAGAGTGATATGCTATCTATTTATATATGGCCACCCAATGGTTGTGTCATGAACTGCAGCCTGTGAAGGGATTTGCTAGCATGCTGCAATATTCTATTAAAGGGGTATTCACACCTCAAGGATTCTATCTATACTGCTAGCTGATAGAAATTGAAGAATTTTTCTAAATGCATTGCTTTAGCAATACTGCTTTGTTTGCCTGCTATGTGAGATTATTCCTCCCATTGTTTACACATTGTTTCCATGGAGGATGACCTGTTTGGTAAGGCAGGGAAAATGACATCAGTCACTGCTTCGTTGGGAGGGGGCTGTTATGACCCGGTCTTTGCAGTCTTAACCTGTTAGGTTTAGGCGCGGAGTGCCTGAAAGGCATTCGGCGCATGAATCATCTGACGTGCTGCAGGGGAATGTTCACACTGGGCATGCTATTTCTGCAGTAGCACTCATGCATGGATCACATGATGAGGTGCTTTGTGGGTCAGTGCCTTAGTGTGTCTTTGCCTCTGAAGGGGTTAAGTCCTCTGCAGTGCTGGGATCTAATTACAGGCTGCGGGCAGTTCTGAGTGCGGCTTCCAATCCCCTCTCTAGTTACTCCTGCTCTTTACCATTCAAATCCACTGTGCATGCTGACAGATGCCGGTCTTAAACTTCAGTTTCCTGTGTTCCAGAAATGGTCTGTCTGCCTGAAACTGCTTGTTCATCTATGTCTGAGTCCTGGCCCATTCAGCCTTCCTTGCTGCCTTTTCATACCATCTGGATATTTGCTAAGTATTGAGAATATTGATCCAAGCATGAAATTTTGTTCTCTTTCCAAACCTGTGTAATGTAATATACATTTATTGTGCATATTATTTGATCTTCTTTTATATTAGATTTCTAGTACTCATGGGAAAGACAATGTCTATATTGTATAGCTGTTTGAAGACTAGCAGGCAAAGCTGTTGCAACAGCAAACCTGTGTAATGTAATATACATTTACTGTGCATATTATTTGATCTTCATTTATATTAGATTTCTAGTACTCAAAATAAATAATCTCTCCTGGGAAAGGCAATGTCTGTATTGTGATACTTAAAGGGGTATTCCCATGATGCTTGTTCACTAACCTGCAGGCTGCTGTGCTCTTTTCACTTCCTGCTTCTCTCGACACATAGGTGGGCGGGGTTTCACTTTCATGGGATTGGTTATAATTGAATTACCACAGTGTAAAGCTGATGTAGCAGAGCTGGATTTGAGTCAGTTTGCATTACATACAGAGGTAACGGACTCCCTATCTCAGCCCTTATCAGACAAATTCAATTAAACCGACTGATAAGAGCTCAGAAATCACGGAGCTCTCCCCTCCCCTATCTGAGAAGCTCCGCTACTTATCAGACACAAACAGCTCAGAGCTTCTCCCAGCCCCTCCCCCCCTGAGAGCAGGCAGCTACATCACTTGACAAATGAGCAGATAATCCCAAGTGCCATAGAAACAGAGTGTAAACAATGAAGTGAATAAATTAAGATAGTGGCCAAACAAAGCAGTTTTGATATAGCAATGCATTTAGGAAAAGTCTTAAATCCACATAAACTAGGAGTATAGATAGGATCCTTGTGATGGGACAACCCCTTTAATAGTGTTCAGTTCCGCCACCTGGGGGGAGGCAGCTTTGCCTGTTTGAAGAATAGCAGGCAAAGCTGTTGCAATAGGGCTATAGGAAAACTCCTTTCATTAATGATGTATAGGAATCCTTAACTCAACTAGAGATACATTAAGGGTGGACACATCTGTACAAAGTAATTCATCGGAATTAGTGCAACCTCCCTGCAAAGTTCCTTCAAAAACTGTCTGCAAGTGTACAGAGAAGAAACGATGCAAGTGAAAGGTCAAAGGTCACACCAGATATTGATGGGATTTCGATTTCTCGTTTGTTCAGTCACTTTATTCACGCTCCCTACTATTTTTGAAAGCATTTTGACTTTGTGCCTAAAACTTTTGTACCTTCATTTAATCTGTTCAGAGTTTAAGGTTGTAAATTTTTTCGATTGTCTCCATCCATTCGGTTGCTGATGATCCTCCTGCTCCTTTTTATTGAACTCTTCCGAGCATAATTGTCTTTTTGTAGATTGCTGAGGGTGTATTTATTTAATACGCCGCCGTATTTATTGGTGAACGTTCTAGTAATTAGCAGGGTATACGCTGATGTAAAATATCTATACAATAATTACTGAATTATTCATACAAGGAAGGATGCTCTGGAAGAGAATTCATGCTGCTCTAACATCCCAGAAACTTACATCCTATAATTAGAGATATAGGAGACAAAGCTAAAAGATAACCAACGGGAACGTCTTCTCTCTCCATAATAGAAGAAAAATTAACAGTCTTGTTTTTGACGCCGTACAAATTAAGGATAGGAAATGAAGGTAGTTTGTTTAATTTTTTAGCCACGCAGATACATTTAGCAAATTTCACACGCAATATCTATACTACCATTCAAAAGAATGATACATCATAAAAATTACCCAAATTTTAAAATTGTTAAAGTTTCTATGTTTTTATATTTTTATAAAAGTTTTTTTAAAAAAATTTGCATGTCACTATCTATAGTAAAAAATATACTAAAATATATTCTAATACTTCCTGCTCTGTAGAGATCACTTCTCAGCAGTTATCTCATCTATCATTACAGGCAGGATTACAATGACAGGTAACACAGGATCTATCTTTTATAATAGGTTATGCATTATGATATAGGGGTAGACAGGCTTTATCCTACTAATATTGTGTGTTTGGATGTTTGGATGTTTGTGAGTTCGGATGTTTGTTCCTCAATCACGCCAAAACACCTGCACGGATTAGCCTCACAACCGGCACACAAATACAGTGGAACTGGGAAGGAAACATAGGCTACTTATTATGCGGCTAAATACCCGTACCTCGCTACTGGAGATGCCGAATTCATGTTTGCGCTGGGCTAATTGACCCAAGATGATGTCATCTCAGGCCCTTCAGCCATTCGCCCATAGGATCGCGTGAGTGTGTGGCCGGCACTATATAATAGTGTGTGGGCTCAGGAACATGGCGTCGCCCTGCTCCGGGCCGCCGCCGCCATGCAGCCTTGTTGTGTGACTCCGCAGAGTCTGCCGGCTGTGTGGTCACGGCGTGCCTCCTCACTATTTAGCCTCTGCTGCCGGGGAGTGACAGTAGCAGGAATGTCAGCGGCATGTCTCGGCTCCACATACTGTGTGAGTACGACGGGGGAAGCGCCTCTGCAGCCGACAGCATGGGGGAGTTTAATGGTATGCTGAGAGCCTGCTAAAGGAGCGGGGTTTATTGCCTGTTGACTGCTGTAATGGGGGGAGAGGGGTGCCGGGAGACTGCTGGAGAGGGGGGGTTGGTGCCGGGAGACTGCCGGAGAGGAGAAAATGGGGGGGAGGGGGCAGCCGGGAGACTGCTGGAGATGGGAGAATGGGGGGGGAGACTGCTGGGGATGGGAGAATGGGGGGGGGGGTTGGTGCCGGGAGTCCGCTGGGGGGTGCGCTGGAAGAGTGGGAACACAGAAGGGTGGTTGTGGGGGCCTAGAAAGCGCGAGAAGTGGGTGTTGTGCACGCGCAAGTGGCTGGAGGAATTGGAACACTGGGCTGCACCTGCGGATACTGCGCATATACTTAGATGTCGTAGAACCAGGACGCAAACCTAGGCGGATTATTGCCAGCACCCATTGCATACATATACGCGGGTCGGCGCCAACAAACAACAAACAACCCACGGACGAAGTCGCGGGCAGATGCTAGTCTATGCATAAATGGCTTGACCTTTCACTACCTCCACCAAATCCAACTCTTAGTGTCTTTTAATAGGTGCCATTCTCATGATCTTCTGCTGATAGAATATTTTCTGTACCCCCCCCCCCACACACACACACTCTGTTCCCCCCAAATTATACCTGAGCGTTTCACTACCTGGTATGTTAAGAGGTTGTCTACTGTCAGGCCAGTGGTCCTGGGGATCAAATGGTCTGAGACTTCCTACCGACTGTAGAGAGCCTAATTAACATATTTGGCTCTAAAATGAACTGAAATGCTTTATTGGAATTGGTGGACGCTAGAGAAAAAATGTAAAGTTCACCAGAACCTGTGGAACTGCACCTGTTGAAGGATGCTAAGAGTTAGGTTCACACAGGATTTTTTGGTGTGGAACCTGAGGCAGCCTTCGGTCCAAAATAGCGGTAGCTGCGACTGGATGCCGGTGCAGTGCACTGCGGTGCAGTACTCTGGATTAGGCCCGAATGAATGGGCCTAGTCGGAGGAGGGAATGTCTTCAGGCCAATTTGTGAAGAGATTAAAAATAATTAAAAAAAAAAAAATCATGTAACTTTAAGAAAGTAAAAAATCCAGCAATAATAGACGGGGACTTGACAATTACAAGGACCCTCTTACCATAGAAGATAACACCTCTACTGATATCATCACCGATGAAGTTGATTGATTTATAATGATGGGTGAAGTCTCCTCCCCGTCCCCGCACAGAGCACGTGTAGAAAACTCTCCTTCAGACCTGAATGACTCAGCACCATATTACTACAGCCATAAGACTGCTGTAAAGCGTATATCTAAATGCTGTTAACAAGCTCGGACGAGCAGGCTGCCTCATAATCACGTACTGAACTTAGAATAAAAAAAATATTAGAAAACGAAAATGGATTTAAAGACGCTACGGATTGTTATATTATCTGTTTTAGGTGAAACATTCCCTTTAATTGTACATTTCTTGCAACATTGTTACTGTGACTCGGAGTGCTGCTTTACAATCTTCGCTTGTGTTGCCGATTTTTTCCTCATGTAGTTCTCTTTTAGTTGACACCCATTTGTTTAAAGTAAAAAAAATCCCTATAAGTGCAAAGTTTGTAATATAAAAGTTGAATACAAATGTATAGAGGAGGGTCTTCTCTCCGGGGCCCCCACTGGATGTATGGCGGCTGTTGTAACAATTAGATTTTGGGGAATTATGGCTCAGCATGTCGGTATTACAGAAGGCGAGATGTAACACTTAACAATTGATAATCAGATGGATTTCTGCGACTCTATCGCCGCGGTAAAGCCATATTAAAACCTATTTCTCATGCTATGTATGGTAATGGGATGCATAATGAAAATGTACGAGGTAAAAAACGTCCTCTTATCCTTTACATCATGTACGACCTGTACCACAAATGTGTTTACTATGGAAATGTAGGAAAAATGACGCCGGTACAATGCTGAAAATCAGGAAGTGGAATATTGAAATATAAACGGAAATATACAGAATATCATTACTGAGTCTCAGATTGTATTTCCAGAGAGGGCAAGATAAAGGAGATGAAACTGACCTGAAACGCGTGGTGCACAGCTGGAGAACGGGTAATATCATACATTTCCGAATTGTCCTCATTGTTTCAAAGCCGAGGAAAACTAAAGAGAAAATAGCTGGGTTAAAGTTGGTGGAACTTCTAGAAAAGTTGCAGGAACTCATCAGTAGACGGGGACGTGTGTGTGTATTATAGCGGATGGAGATTGATGGTGTCTAAGGGGGATTACCTGGGATACAAAACCCATTACCAATGCCCTATTAGAAATTTCACTCCTGGTTAAGAGCCAGGGTGGCTACAAAGAGCCCAGGACGATCTGAGCATCACATAGAAGCTCATAGATTTAAAGGAGGCCTCGGTCTACCTCCATTCTGAAATTTTCCCACTGTGGGACTATTAAAGGATTATCTTATCTTATCTTAACTGCATCATCTAATAACCCTCTGTTCTAGCGATTCTGGAATTTCTTCTCTAGCCCCCACCATTCCTGAGCAATCAATGCTGTTAGTTTTATAACTTAGTATGCTAATTAAGCTCTATAATGTCGAACAGGCTGTCCTGCACTTGAATCACCCACTTAGCAGTAGAGAACCTAAATAACATTTGGGGTAGTGAAAAATAACAGAAATAATTGCTTAGGAATGGAGGGGCTAGAGAAAAAAAAATACAAAATGCACCAGAATCAGTGGAGCAGAGCTTATTACATAATCCAAAAGAGTTGGAGCTAGTGAAGATGGTGAAAAGTCCTCTTTAAATGAGAATTACTGTATGTAATACTTTATTTTTCCTGCGGGGGTGCTGTAGGGAAATTCAACACTTGCTACCAGGATCTTTTAAAGACACTGATTAAGTAACTTTTTTGTAACTTAAGCAGAAAGCCTCAATAACTCTCATTGGATACAGCATAGTCACTTAGGATGACCCCGGTGTAAGATCTCCATGTTCATATCTATTTATACAGTTGTTGGATGATATTACACAGTCCAGTCACATTAATGCGACCACCTGTCAAAATCCAAAACAACCACCTTTGGCAGAGCGGACTGCTGCGAGACGTGCAGGAAGAGAGGGGATGTTGTGATGATGGTCACTGGGATGTTGAGCCATGCCGACTCCAGTGCCATGTCCAGCTGCTCTAGGTTACGTGGTTGAGCATCCATAGCACGAACAACCCGATCGAGGTGGTCCCACAGATTCTCGATTGGGTTCAAGTCCGGGGAATTTGCTGGCCAAGGGAGTACAGTAAACTCATCCTGGTGCTCCTCGAACCACGCGTTTTTCCTGAGGAAAAACAATTCACATGTAGGGGTGAACATGGTCCGCAAGGATAGATGCATACTTGTGTTGCTCCATCGTGCCTTCCACAATGATGAGTGCACCCAGATGGCTGATGACACGTGCCTCCTGCCATTGGTTATTTAACGTTGATGTCAAAAGTAGGCGGTGGTCACATTAATAGGACTGGACTGTGTAATTGGGACTTTTGGGGAGTTTTTCCCATTGGTTGATATTAATTGACTTTTATTTTTTTACTTTGAGCATACGAAAAATTCTACATTAATTGTCTTCTAACATATTAACAGTAACATATCATCCAAACTGGAATTAGAGAAGTGCAAGAAGTCTCATGGCAGGATGAGGCCCACAGGGGTCACATTTCTTAAAAATAGGTTCCGGTTTGGATAATAAGGAGGTCAGAAGGTATCTGCTGACTAGTATTCCCTACAAACAGATACAAACCTAGGAGAAGGTGTTGGATTTCCCTTCAGCGCCACCACAGGGGAAACTAAGTATTACACCATGTCCATTCAATGGGTTGTCTGTGCAGTACAGGATAGGACAGAACTATCTGAGCAATCATAATGGTTAGAGTGGTTATAAAGGAGCCATTGACCATTAATATAGTTTGATTATACGGTCGTTAAGTGTCAATAATGGTTATGGGTTCTCAAACCCAGAACTAATGTGGTCCATTGGAAAAAAAATAAATAAAAAAATAAAATAAAAATAATTAAAAATAAATAAATAAAATACATATATATATATATATATATATATATATATATATATATATATATATATATATATATATGTAACAATGGGTAAAAAAATACCATAAATATAAAGTCCAAGGCCTATAAAAAAAACAAAAACAAAAAACCTGATATTTTTGTATCTTTTTGTCACATGTATTCGGAGGCTAGAGTTATTAATCCACCTCGGATAATAGCGCGAGTGGTTCTGCCGATCTGCATTACATACCATGATAATATGAGCAGTAAATAATTTCCACCGCTATTATGAGGGATATTAATGCAGGTTTGTCAAGGAAGAAAACGACTTTATTTTTCTGGGGAAATGCCATGTTTCTGGTAAATATAATAGCGGCGCACTGCTGTCACCGGCTCCAGGCACCCTACTCTTAGCACATCTGTTCTCAGCACGTCTATATTTTACAGTTCAACTAATCAGAAATACGGTTATTTTTCTCTTGAAAATCATTTCACATCCCTAAAAGAAGCTATTCCAAAAATGTAATGCAGAAAATTGCTGAGCAGCAGGACGGCGTCTATTCAACAGGAGGCCGGAGAATTACTTTTTGGGGCTATTAAACAGTCCGTGGACTGCTTACTGTAAAGACTCTATACATATATATATATATATATATATATATATATATATATATGTGTGTATTATATGTACATATAGATAGAGAGTGTATATATATATACTGTACCAATCAACCATAAGGAGGTTTTCGTATCATTGGCAACGGGTTTGGAAATCACAGCATGTCCACAGCACGAGTTTTTACAGCACTAGAATCCCATCCACAATACAGTGATTGTAAAATGCCACTTTTGGTGGCGTTTCCGTTGCGGCCAAACCACAGTGTTTATGCCAAGTGAGGCCTTGGCCAAAGTAGTTATCTAGAGAGTATAAAGCCTACCAATACAGTCCATGCTTTTTGTCTCCTGGAGCCCTGTTCATTGCTTTTGTGGAGGGCTGCAGTGGAGTCTGGAACTCTGGTTCTTTGCCTTGCAGCTGTTCCAATTTTGGGTCACATGTTCACCTCGTTTCTACTTGAAGGAACTACGACCGGAGTCTATGGGGAGGCATACCTCCCAACCGTCCCAATTTCCGCGGGACATTCACGATTTGGGTGACATGTCCCGCGGTCCCGGTTGGAGGGAGGTATGTCCCGATTTCAACTCAGATCTGCGTCCAGAGGACGCAGATCTGAGTTGACCACATATGCGGCTGAAGCACAGGTCAGCTCACAGGACACAGGTCAGCTCCTCATTTCAGCCACATATGTGTCAGCGAGAGAGACACGCAGCGGCGAAGCGAGGAGCTGACCTGTGTCAGCTCCTTCCTTCAGCCGCATGTGTCAGCGAGAGAGGCACGCAGAGAGCGGCGAGGGAGCGGAGGAGAAGGTAAGTTTAATGTGGAGGTGGAAAGTGAAACTGGGGGCAGATGAAGGAGAGGATGGCATGACACTGGGGGCAGAGATGGAGAGGACGGCATGACACTGGGGGCAGAGATGTGGGGACATGAATCTGGGGGCAGAGATGTGGAGATATGAATCTGGGAGCAGAGATGGGGGGACATGAAACTGGGGGCAGAGATGGAGGGGGACATGAATCTGGGGGGACATGAATCTGGGGGAAGAGATGGAGGGGACATGAATCTGGGGGCAGAGATGGGGGGACATGAATCTGAGAGCAGAGATGGGGAGACATGAATCTGGGGGAAAGATGGGGGACATGAATCTGGGGGCAGAGATGGAGGGGGGACATGAATCTGAGGGCAGAGATGGGGGGACATGAATCTGGGGGAAGAGATGGGGGACATGAATCTGGGGGCAGAGATGAGGGGGGACATGAAACTGGGGGCAGAGATGGAGGGGGACATGAATCTGGGGGGACATGAAACTGGGGGCAGAGATGGGGGGACATGAATCTGGGGGCAGAGATGGAGGGACATGAATCTGGGGGCAGAGATGGAGGGGACATGAATCTGGGGGCAGAGATGGAGGGGACATGAATCTGGGGGCAGAGATGGAGGGGACATGAATCTGGGGGCAGAGATGGAGGGACATGAATCTGGGGCAGAGATGGGGGGGACATGAAACTGGGGGCAGATGAAGGGTGTATATGAAACTGGGGAAGAGATAGAGGGGGGACATCTAATTTACGGGTGACTGTAGGAGGATTATATTGTGTGCGGGCACATGAAAAATTAACGAGTGGGCGGAGTCAACACAAAAGTGGGCGGGGCTAAATTTGCAGCGACGCGCGTAGTACATTTTGTCCCTCTTTCAGTTCTTCAAAAGTTGGGAGGTATGGGGAGGTGCTGACGTTATTAACTTGAATTGACTGCAGGAGAGACTGAAGAACCAGAGTCCTGGCCTCCACCACAGCCCTCCGCAAAAGTAATAAATGGAGGATCATATTGTAAATTACTAATAAAATTTAACCAGTGCACACTGGGACCCTGAGGATTTTGATGATCTGTTTATCCAAAGCTATTCCACAGATATAAGCTCTTTTAGTGTTGATGCTAATAAAGGTCTAGTAGCCTCTTTACCTCTTGTTTGAATGCAGCTGTTCCAATTCTGAGTCACATGGCCAACTAGTTTCTACTTGATGAAGCTGCGACCTAAGTCTATGGGGAGGCGGGTGACGTTATTGACTTGGATTGACTGCAGGAGAGATTGAGGAACCAGAGTCCCGTCCTCCCCCACAGCCCTCCACAAAAGTAATAAATGTAGGATTATGGTGCCCATTACTAATAAAACTGAACCAGTGCACAGAATGGCACCCTGAGGATTTTGGTTATCTGTTTATCCAAAGCTATTCCACAGATATAAGCCCTTATAGTGTTGCTGCTAGTTATGGCCTACTACCCTCTTTACCTCTCATTGTGACTTATAGGGTTACTTTAGGGTTGGAGTGAAAAACCTTAATTTAGGAAAACGATCACAAGTTATGTCACCTTATATAAGAAGTATGTGCGCTTTGTGCGAAATTGCAGATCAGTTTCCAAAAATAGAAAATGCAAAATGTGAGAAAATAAAATTTACTCATTATCCTGAAATTAATAGCTGCGGCTTCTTCTGCCATAAACAATGAAGACAAATTTGTTTTCTACAAATTACAAAATTAAGATTTGACTGAATCTGTAGAAGGTGAACGCTGCAGAATTAGATGGTAAGGAATTATTTCTGCTCTCCTAACTAAGGAGGTGACATTTATGAAGCAGGTGCAGATTAATGCAAAAAATCCTAAAAATCGGATGGAATTGGAATAATTGTAGGGAATATTGAGTCACTAGAGAGCGGTCCTCTGTTCGGGGTCTTCATTTCTGTTACCAGAGGGCAGAACATTAGGGTAAGTTCACATAGCAGAAAATGAAGAGGAATTCAGTCGCGATCCGTTGCGATCTCCCATTGAAAACAATGGAAGGAAAAATCTGAGCGGAATTTGGAATCCGGAATTTTGTAGGGCCGATTGGAAATCAGCACTTTTGAGGCTACCGTTCCCCTCAATGGGAAGGTCGATCGCCTCAACAATTGTCTTTGGAGCTCAAATTAACCCTTACGATACATAAACATTTTTCATCTTTGTGTTTTTGTTTTTTACTTCCAAAAGCCATACCTTTCTCATTTTTCCATTTATTTAATCATAAGAGGGCTTGATTTTTACATGACCTGTTGTATTTCACAATGGCTCAATTTCTTCAACAGTTACGTAACTATGGGCTATGAGCCTTCAGAAGGCTTCCAGCTGGCATGGTAATGGGGAGATTATACCGTGGGGGCCACCCCATTACCGATTATAATCTAGAAATTGAAAGCAACCACTCGGATGATGTGGTCGCATTTGACCACAACATCTAAGTGGTCAAATGCCCATGATCAGAGTCATCTGTGTAAACAGGACAGATAGTACATTTGGTCTTCTTCAGAGTAGACGCCATATTTAGTTACGCGCACTAGGGTTTACATGTACATCCTGATGTGAGTAGGGGTTAAATGCGTTCTCTACAATGACAAGGCATGAATTATTGCTTTCGTGGAGGTTAAGGCTAACCGGACTGATGAAGATCTGCCAAACGTAGTCTACCACCAGGATTCTTCACCTCCTCATTTACATTTGGATGTTCTCCAATACCTGAATGAATCTCTAACAGAATATTGGATTGGCCACATCCCATACTAGGATTCACCAATGGTGCAGTGGCCTCCACAATCTCCAGACCTAACACCGTGAAACGACATCCAAGGACACTGCCCCTCCAACCACAGAATCTGGATGACCTGAGATGACATCATTGAAATAGTGGAGTCCACATCTGAGAATGTATTGACGAACATCTGGCCAGAAGTGGACGACCACGTAGACATCTGCCATGTCACCAATGGAAGTCTCGTTGAATGTTTGGAGTGTATAGATAAGACTTGGACAGATAGGGCGTCTTTTCATGTTGATACATTTGTGTTCTATTCCTTACTCTTCTCTCTGTGGGATCTTCCAGGCGTGAGATATAATGTATCTCCAGGTGTGAGGTAACTAATTACTGTACCTGACAACTGTTATTGTCTACTTAAGTGGAAATAGTGACTTTCCTAATGGCATTGAATATCTGTCATAGGGTCGGCAACGCTACTGCGGATGATTTATTATGTAGGAAGGAGCCGGAAATCACTGCTAAACAGACAGCGGAGACATCAGTCTTCTGCTGGTCATCTTATTATCTCTGTGTTATACAGTAACTACATATCATCATCAGCTACAAAGTCACTGGTAATACAGAAAATTCCGTCACCCGGGACCTGAGAGAAGCCAAGACTTAGATACACCCCATGACCTAGTAAAAGGGCCATGAACTAGGAGTCAATTCTATGACATCATCGAAATTTGATGTTATTGGACCTCTAATGGATGAAACATCAGGATCAGTTCTGCAGTCATTAACCCCTTCCCGCCTCAGGCATTGTTCAATTTTGGGTCCTTACTCCCCGCCTTCCAAACCCCATAACTTTGTTCACACACCCATATGAGGGCTTAATGTTTGCGGGACATTTTGTACTTTGTAATGGGACCATTTAATATTTTGTAAAATGCACTGGGAATCTGGAAAAAAATTCAGAATGAGGTGGAATTGGAGAAAAACTGCATTTGTGCGACTTTCTGATGGGCTTTGTTTTTAGGGTGGTCACTGGGCAGCCAAAATGACACGTGAACGACATAGAAGACAGAGGACATGTGATTTTGGCAGCACAGGGTAATGTGTACAAACAGTGTCCAGAAGAAAGTAGCACAAATCTATCTATCTCCTATCTATCTATCTATCTATCTATCTATCTATCTATCTATCTATCTCCTATCTATCTATCTATCTATCTATCTATCTATCTATCTATCTATCTATCATCTATCTATCTATCTATCTCCTATCTATCTATCTATCTATCTATCTATCTATCTCATATCTATCTATCTCCTATCTATCTATCTATCTATCTATCTATCTATCTATCTCCTATCTATCTATCTATCTATCTATCTATCTATCTCCTATCTATCTATCTATCTATCTATCTCCTATCTATCTATCTATCTATCTATCTATCTATCTCCTATCTATCTATCTATCTATCTCCTATCTATCTATCTATCTATCTATCTCCTATCTATCTATCTATCTATCTATCTATCTATCTCCTATCTATCTATCTATCTATCTATCTATCTCCTATCTATCTATCTATCTATCTATCTATCTATCTATCTATCTCCTATCTATCTATCTATCTATCTATCTATCTATCTCCTATCTATCTATCTATCTATCTATCTATCTATCTATCTATCTATCTATCTATCTCCTATCTATCTATCTATCTATCTATCTATCTATCTATCTATCTCCTATCTATCTATCTCCTATCTATCGCCTATCTATCTATCTATCTATCTATCTATCTATCTATCTATCTATCTATCTATCTATCATCTATATATTATCTTATCTATCTGCTATATCTTTATCTATCTGTCTATCTCATATCTATCTATCTATCTATCTATCTATCTATCTATCTATCATCTATATCTTATCTTATCTTATCTTAGCTATCTGCTATATCTTTATCTATCTATTATCTATCTATCTATCTATCTATCTATCTATCTATCTATATCTTATCTTATCTATCTGCTATATCTTTATCTATCTATCTAATATCTATCTATTTAATATCTATATATCTATCTATCAACCATCTATATCTTATCTATTTGCTATCTATCTATGTAGCTATGTATCTATCTCGTATCTATCTCCTATCTATCTATCTATCTATCTATCTATCTATCTATCTATCTATCTATCTATCTATTTAACATCTATCTATCTATCTATCTCCTATCTATCTATCTATCTATCTATCTATCTATCTATCTCTTATCTATCTATCTATCTATCTATCTATCTATCTATCTATCTATCTATCTATCTATCTATCTATCTACACTTAACACATAATAAAGTAGAAGCATTCTCTCTGCACTTCTCCCAGTTATTATAGACACCATACAATTGCTCCTATATTGGGTGCATGTTAGGGTCTCCTCCTCTACTAGTCTCCTGCTGACATCAATATCGCTGCATTGCTATAGAGGCCATTTAGAAAGCTATTGAGCCCACTCACAATTCTTGCAGACTGTATAAATATAGATGTATTATTCTTAACAGATGTCATGAAGTTATTTCCAGCTGTGAAATCTATGTAAAAGACACAGTGCCGGATATCACTGACTATTATTCTGGCCACTGACTCATCCAATGTCTACAAGTTATTATTCGATGGAAGAAAATTTTACTAAAGATGTTACTGTTTGCTAAAGAACCCTAGCCTATAACGTGTAAGATGACTCACTGACAATATTTGTAGCAAGAAATCAACCAAAAAATCACAAAATAGTAGCGTAGAACATTTTAACCCCTTATCGTTGGTGGCATTTTTTTATTTTTATTTTTGACTTCCCACCTTCCAACCCCCATAACTTTTTTCACTTTTTGGTTCACAGACCCAGGATGAATTGTAATTTGCAATGGTACCATTTAATATTCCATTGCTATACTGGGAAGGTGGAAAAAAAAATCAGAATGGGGTGAAATTGGAGAATAACCACATTTGTGTGCGACCTTCTTACGGGCTTCTTTTTTACGGCGTTCACTGTGCAGCCAAAATGACGTGTCACCTGTATTCTATTTGTTGGTACGATTCTGGAGAAACCAAATTTATATAGTTTTTTTTTAATATGTTTTAACCCCTTAAAAAAAAATTCAAAAGTTTGCAAAGAAAAATTTACCATAGTTTTACAGCTGAAACTTTTTTATATTTCGGTGTACAGGAACGCATAAGGCGTCTTCTTTTGCCTGGCTAGGTGTACTTTTTAGTTATACCATTTTGGGGAATGTCTGATGTTTTGATCGCTTTTTATTGAAATTTTTTATGGAAACCAAATAACCGAAGTTTCACTCTTTTGATGTTCCCCAAGGGGGTTTGAACCTGCAAGGTACCATAGACTGCAATATAACTGTACTGCATGTTACTGTTCAGGCCGGTCATAGACCAGTCTCAGTAGTAACTTTACTATGGCAGACGTGAGAGCCTTCATTAGGCTTTAGGCTGCCGTAGGAACAGGTCCGCTCCTGCCATCTTGCTGCGTGGGAGCTGTCCTGCAACATCGAAGGTATGGGCTGGTAGAGACTAGCCCCAGGGGCCATTATTTTTGTATGGGAGGGGGGGGGAGTTAGCCACACAATGCCCATGGTTAGTGTAGCGTCTGATCGTGGGCTTTAGTGCCGGGTCTCTGCTGTACATTACTGCAGAGTGACCACCATCTTTAAAGGCCTGACATCCGCTGTAATTGAACGCTGGATGTTGGCAAGGGAATTAATGCACTAATACTAACTCACTGTGATCAGTAATGTTAGAGCAAATATTAATAGATTACTTATGTTGTCAGTCATCAATTTACAAGGCCCAAATGGTGTAGTGATCACTAGGACAGTAAAAGGATATTTTCCTCTGATGGGGCAACTTTTTACTCTTCCCAGGGTCAACTTACTTTAGGTTCACACCCGCACTTGGGTTTCTGTGCTTCGTGTCCACTTGGTGACCTGAATAACGCAACCCAATGCACTTATGAAGCGGATACCCACAGACCCCTTAGGTGCCCAGTTTCCACCCATGTGGATTCAGGGATGGAATCCTAGCACTGGTGTGAACTTAGTAGGTTTATAGGTTGGACTTTATAGTCTTGTATCTTTACGTAACCTTATCTACTACTGTATGATCTTCAAAAATCCTCTAACCAAGCAAACTAGCACTATGCATTAGCAGCTATAAATCGAATGGAAGACCCTGTGGAGTATTTTTTTTTCTTTTGTTTCTATTGTTAAGCATGGACAAGACTCAAGACCTGATTCAGCTGGAGTTTTCCTGTTTGCACATGTGCCTGTTACCATCCCCCCAGGAGCTAAGGACAGCATAGACACCATGCGACATGGAGGAGAAACCTGCATGGAAGTGTGGACTTCTTCTTTCAAGGAGATGATTTTTGGAGTATATTGCTGATGGGTGAAGATGCTACAGCTGACTGGTATTTCTTTCTATTACTGTGGACATGTGGGACTCTGTTACAACCTGGGAACCTACCATCACCCACCTACCCCATGTGTTTATGGAAGCTTGGCAAGAGAGCAGCACCCTGTCTACCTGGATGGCTTCAGACCTCTCTGGGCAGTAGAACACTGTGGTAAGAAGAAAGGAGGAGGAGGAAGGCTTGTGATGAAGGACATTTGGGGCATTTTTTGTGGTTAATGGACAATAGCGCTGATGCAAGATACCAAACTATCAGCTGTGAGCAGGAGATCTCACTACTTACCAAAGGAACTGCCACATGTTATCATGATAGCTGCATATGTCCCCCACCTCTGCAAAAAAATGTTTCTGCCTGTTATATCTACATGCTGTGACCCCTCCTCATGTCCTCCAACCACAGTCGGGCTGTATTATTAACATCACTCCGCACAGAGAACTAAATGATCCTGCAGTGTGTCTGTGTTTCTTTCTTTTTAGTTACTATGATTCCTAGGATTTCTCTATCTGCCATGAGCTTGTATGTGTTTCTCTCTCTTGTTATATACTACTGTACCATCTATGTAACTGTATCACTGAAATTTCCCCATTGTGGGACTATTACATGATTATCTTATCTTATCTTATCTTATCTTATTATGATAGAATACATTACAGAGTTTGCTATCATCCCCTGGATTATCGATTGATATAATTACATTTTTTAAATAATGTAGCTAAGCATTAAATCCTTATCCCGTACAAACCCCTTTACCCCTAAGGATGTATTGAGATGGTGCAGTCAGAGGTAGTCAGAACCACATCATGTGTATTATACAGTATTGTTCTTGTATTGTATTCTGTTTATGATGTGGTTCAGACTGCATTGTCTGAATACACCCATAGACTAAGGACACACGTTCAAGTTTTTTATGCAGTTTTTGAAGTCAAAACCATCCGCGGACATAAAGGGTAAGAACCTACAAAGGACAGCTGGTACTTCTGTTTTTTCAATCCTCTTTCAGTTTTTCCCTTCAAATACTGTATCAACAAAACCTGAATGTGTGTCCTTACCCTTATCCTCTACAAACCCTTTTTTGAGCTTTTGCAACCGTTTCGTGATTATTCCAATGACTCTGAAATAAAAAATCTGATAGAACTGTCACGTATCTGGCTCAGCTACATCGCCAGGCCACCGGGGAGTTAGACCGTGCCGGTTGCTGTAGCTCGGAGCCTGATAGAAACTTATCATGTGTGAGGTTCAAAACACAAAGATCAGGATTTAAGAAAGGAGTCCAAGTTCATACACGGATTCAGGGATCAGAAAGTAGATGCAGCAGAGCTGAACATGTGCAATAGGTGCAATAGTGCTGAGGCTTCAGGAGACAGAATTCACAGGTAAACTCAAGTTAAATATATGCTGATAACAGGGTTCAGGGTACCGGGGTGAAATTGGAGAAAAGCTGTGCTGGTGCGACCTTCTTATGGGCTTTGTTTTTATGGCATTCACTGTACAGCCAAATGGACATGTTACATGTATTCTATGGCTCAGTCCAATTTCGGGGATATCAAAGTCACACAAAGTCCCGGGGTTTTGCTGATTTCAAGCCTGGACTACAATTGGAACCATTTTACCTAAAGGGAGTCTGTCACCAAAACACAGAATCACAGATAAGTCAGTTAGGGTTACCTGAAGCAAACAGTGTTATCTCACTGTAAACCACTACCCCTGTTACCCAAATATCACCATTTTTGTATTTATGTATTTTGAGCTCTTTGGTGCAACAAGGACTTCTTTGGAGCAATGGTAATGCCCTCATTGATCCAAAAAGCTAATTTGCATTTTGAAAAACATTGATATCACGACACCCAAGTCAAAAATTCAAGTGACCCTAACCTATCGATCTGTGGGGATGGGTTGATATGTTGGGTTCTGGTGACAGGCTCCCCTTAAAGGATTTTTTCAGAATTATGATATTGCTATATGATAATATAGTTGTGATAGGGTTCAAGCGCACCCTAGGCTCTGATGTAGCAGAGCCGAGGGTGCACAAGTGTTCAAGCGCACCCTCGGCTCTGATGTAGCAGAGCCGAGGGTGCGCTTGAACCCTTGTGCACCCTCGGCTCTGCTACATCAGAGCCGAGGCTGCGCTTGAACCCTTGTGCACACTCTGCTTCATCACGCTAATAGAATGCATTGGCCAGTGCTGATTGAAGCAGAGCTGAATCTGTGTGCTTAGCTCAACTACTCCACTGGCGTAGTTGAGCTAAGCACACACATTCAGCTCTGCTTCATCATGCCAATAGAATGCATTGGCCAGCGCTGATTGGCCAGAGTATAGAATTCGGCCAATCAGCGCTGGCCAATGCATTCCTATGGGAAAAAGTTAGCTTGCGACAATCGCAAGCTGACAGGGATTTCCATGTAATAAAGTGATTTATATCCCCGCAGACATGCTTCCCCTGCTGTACCAGTGTCATTCCAGGGTGTTGGTATCATTTCCTGGGGTGTCATAGTGGACTTGGTGACCCTCCTGAGACGGATTTGGGATTCCCCCTTAACGAGTATATGTTCCCCATAGACTATAATGGGGTTCGAAACCCGTTCGAACAGTCGAACAGTAAGTGACTGTTCGAATCGGATTTCGAACCTCGAACATTTTGGTGTTCGCTCATCTCTAATTATAACCTTCACAGATGGAGCCCAATATCTCGGACCACCATAGTTAGTAATCATTCAGAGGAGTGCTGAGGTCTCTTCACTACTCAAGCACAGTGCTGTACAATGTATAGTGGCTATGCTTGGTATTGCAGTTTGGCCCTAATTACACAATGAGGATAGATTGCAGCCAGTCCCATGGTGGGACTTTTAAAGGATTATCTTATCTTATCCTATATTATCTTATCCTGCCTATCTTATCCTATATTATCCTATAACATTATCCTATCCTATCTTATCCTATCTTATATTATCCTATCTTATCTTTATCTTACCTTATCTTATCCTATCTTATATTATGCTATCCCATCAAATTTTCTTTGACAGTTCCATATATCAGATGCTCACCAATTTGATATTGATGACCTATCTTACGGATACTGTTGGATATCAATATGTAAGTCCTGGTACATCCCTTCAACCGCCCTTACCCCAATGTTTGGGATCCAGTAACGAGGCCATGACTTAGGACCTCCATCTCCATGGACCCCATTGCTTATACCTAATCTTTCTACTATTGGGGACATTATGGAGGCTCTGATACTAATGTGGATATGCTGAGGGAAGAGATTCACCTTGGCAAAGTATAGTATATTGCAATATAGAAGTATTGCAGTGTATTATAGTAGCAATCATTCCTTCTAGTGTGAAAATCCCAGTATTAGACTGAAAATTTAATAAAAACTAAAATAAAAAAAGCAACATAAATATATATATATATTGCCAGATTTTTTGCAACAGAAAAATAATAATAAAAACCAGTCATATTTGGTATTAAGGCGTCTATAGCAACCCATGCTAATATTATGTATCCCTCATGGTTTATTATAATATTGATCACAACAAGAAAATTGTTGGTCACATTAAATACGAAAATAATAAAAAATTATTAATAACTCACCTATAATCCAAAATGTTACCAACAGAAACAAGGGGCGCACATTCAGGACTGCAGCCCCGGTTCTTACCACCACCAAGCCTGGCTAAGCCACAGAGCCCAGAGAAATACCCAGTGCCCTTCAACTGAGTGTCAGCCGCCTGCCCAGCCAAAACCCCTAACATGCCCTGAACAAGGCTCAAATAAAAGGGGGTCGTAGAAAGTGGCAAAGAGTGAGGAATGGAGAAACGCAACACATAACTCCAAGAAACTCACTGCGTACCAGTCAAAGGGACGAAACCATGGCCACCTATCTGGAGAAGATACCCCACCTCAAATACAGACAGACCCTGAGCCTGTACAGACTGAGCACCCACAGCTTAGAGATGGAAACAAAGGTGACACAGGCAGACATACAAGTCGCGGAAGAAGAGACTGTGCCAATACTGTGCCCAGCTCAGCTGTGAGGGCCATCTACTTCCAAAGGCTCTCTGCCCAAATCCTGGATTTCACCTCCATAGATGAGACGAGGAAACTCTACATCCTACTGGGAGAAGAGGAGGCCACTGTGGAGATCGCTGCCCAATACGTGTCCACTTGCCACCAACTGAGGGGAAGATGAAACCCCATGGATTGTTATACCCCATCCAATCACCCATCCACCTCTGTACAACCCAACCCAACCTCCCCCATACCCACCACTCTCTTTGCTTTGGAAATTCCAAATGTCTATTGGGACATGCCAATAAAGCTTTTTTGATTTGACTTCCTGGACATGCCTGTGATGTTATCTTCATCTGTCAAATGGCCTGTTTGTAGCTCAGTCCCATTAAAGTGAATACAGCTGAGCTGTAATGCCAAGGAGCACGGCCATACAATTTATGGCACTGTGATTGAACTACCTATAGCTCTTCTTTGAACGGTGCAGTCTCTTCGGACAGCTGATCAGTGGGGTGCCAGGGTTGTACCACTTGCTACAGGGTTACAGGGTTGTACAGGGTTGTACTACTCGTTACAGGGTTGTAACACTTGCTGCACAGTTCTCTCCAGATCACAGCCGATCACTTAGGGTCCCGTCTAACAAAATTTTGGCAAACCAATTTTTTTCTTACATGTTGGCATTCCATACGTTTTTATTAGAAATTAATTTGCAAAAATTTTCTACATTCGATTTTCTAACTAACGTCACTCGTGGAAAATCCTGTTCTTTATAGACACGTGTATTACCGTCCAAGTTTTTTAGTTTTTGATTTGCATTGCACGATATCCTGGGATGTCCCATTGCATTCTGGGATGTTTTCCAACCAATTTGTATTGAACGTACTAAAAATTGTAACGTTCCATTAAAATGTTGCATAAAAATAAATTGCAGAGAATCTTTTGACCATTCATTAATTTTATACAACTAATTTATTTTTATACTTAGCAAGCGATGGGCGCTTCAGATGGACCCGGAGGTTGTCAGCTGGCCGATCCCTGCCGGCGGAGCTGGCCACATCTGGACACGTCTACTTATCTAATTTCTTCAAATTACCCAGGGAACACTAGAGATATGTACAGTAAGTGAACACGCGAAAGCAATTTCAAAATGGAAATCTAAAATAATGACTAATAGATTTAAGCCATACTTGCAAATGATAGTCAGTCTTCGGGCCCACTATCCAGATGGGATGTACCCACTGGGTCAGCAAGCTGGCACAATGAGTGCTTTTATTATTCATAGGTTCATTAAAATGAATACACTTTCATGAAGATTGGCATATGGCAGTTTAGGGCTACAGTGATCTGAGACAAAACATGGGAGGGAAATTGTCCTTCATGTCATAACTTCCATTTTCTCGGCCTTCCGAACTGCTCACCTTACGAAAGTCTAGTGAAGATGTCAAGAAGGGAAAACTAAGAAGTGCACAACTTCTGCTTCTTCTTGTATATAGAAAAGAAAGGCCAAATAAGTAACGACTGGGGTTGAGCCGATCTTGACTTTTCAGGAGCGATTTTAAAATCCGATTTCCGATCATTTTTCATTCGAACCCGATCTCGATCCCAATTCCGATCCCAATGCAAGTCAATGGGATTTTTTTTTAAATCGGAGATCGGATTTTAAAAGCAATCCTATTCACTATACGGCATGGAATCTAACAATTGAACACTTTAATTGTTAGAATCCACGCTGTGTAGTGAATCATTAAGTAGCCAGAGGATTTTTTTTAAAGTCCCCCCTGGTGTCCACTTACCTGCAGAGATGGCTGCTCCGGTGTACTTCTCGCTGCCACTACACGCTGCAGTCTTCTTTGCCTCGCTGCCCCCTGCCTCCCAGGTTAGGAGAGTGTGGGCAGGTTAGGAGAGTGTGGGCGGGTACTGGGACGGGAGACGTCACGTCTCCCTGCCCTGTACCCGCCCACACTCTCCTAAGCCACAAGCCCCGCGTTCCTAGCTCTAAACACTAACCTGGGAGGCAGGGCAGTGAGGCAAAGAAGACTGCAGCGTGGAGTGGCAGAAAGAAGAACACCGGAGCAGCCATCTCTGGAGGTAAGTAGCTACGAGACATGTTAGTTTAGTCTCCCTTTAGAACGAATGGAGGCAGCCGGCGCGCAGGGGGTTAAGGCTGTGTGCCGGCTGCTTCCATTCATTCCTATGGAAGAAGGAGATGGCTAAGGGGAAATAGTGGGGAAATAATCCTCGATCTTGATCCCACCTAAATAGATCGTGTTCAGAATTCCGATCGCGATCGTGAAATTTTCTCGATCGCCGATCGGAATCCGATCTTTTCCGAACACGATCGCTCAACCCTAGTAACGACAACTAGTGAAAACTTTACACGTCAAAAAAGTAAAAAACAATTGTCCCGGTGGTGGTAACCCATTGGTATTGGTGCCACTTCTCTCTCTATGTCTGGTAACATGGTAAGTCATGGCGGTATAGTAATTTTAGCTCAGGTTTAATGGCCACTCACGACCTCACTCTCTCTAAGAGTATGTTCACAGAGTGGAAAAGGTGGCGGAAACCTTTTCTGCCATGTGAACTTTCTGCATGGCTAGCCGTGACGGGATGTCGATGCAGTGCACCAGTATTCCGTCGGGGCATTCTGCTCCCGATTAGGTCAGAATGAATGGGCCTAATTGGGAGCAATGTTTTGGTCACTGTTGAATGTTGGTTGTGCTTTCACACTCGTCGTAGCATGAGACGGACTCTACAACCAACACACGTGGCTCAGGTAGTGCAGCTCATCCAGGATGGCACATCAATGCAAGCTGGGGTAAGAAAGTTTGCTGTGTCTGTCAGCGTAGTGTTCAGAGACTGGAGGCACTAGCAGGAGACAGGCTAGTACACCAGGAGATGTGGAGGGGGCCGTAGGAGGGCAACAACACAGTAGCAGGACCACTACCTCTGCCTTTGTGCAAGGAGGAACAGGAGGAGCACTGCCAGAGCCCTGCAAAATGACCTCAAGCAGGCCACAAATGTGCAGGTGTCTGCACAAATGGTTAGAAACCGACTCCATTTGGATGGTATGAGAGACCGACGTCCAAAGATGGGGGTTGTGCTCACAGACCAACACCATGCAGGACACTTGGCCAACTTTGGCACTGGCGCCCTGTGCTCTTCACAGATGAAAGCAGGTTCACACTAAGCACATGTGACAGATGTGACAGAGTCTGGAGACGCCGTGGAGAGCGATCTGCTGCCTGCAACATCCTTCAGCATAACCGGTTTGCCAGTGGGTCAGCAATGGTGTGAGGTGGCATTTCTTTGGAGAGCCACACAGCCCTCCATGTGCTCGACAGTGGTAGCTTGACTGCCATTAGGTACTGAGATGAGCTCCTCAGACCCCTTGTGAGACCATATGCTGGTGCGGTTGGCCCTGGGTTGCTCCTAATGCAGGACAATGCCAGACCTCATGTGGTTGGGGTGTCAGCAGTTCCTGCAAGATGAAGGCATTGAAGCTATGGACTGGCCTGCCCGTTCCCAAGACCTGAGACATTGAGCACATCTGGGACATCATGTCTCGCTCCATCCACCAACGTCACATTGCACCACAGACTGTCCAGGAGTTGGCAGATACTTTAGTCCAGGTTTGGGAGGAGGTCCCTCAGGAGACCATCCGCAACCTCATCAGGAGCATGCCCAGGTGTTGTAGGGAGGTCATACAGGCACATGGAGGCCACACACACACACTACTGAGCCTCATTGTGACATGTTTTAAGGACATTACATCAACGTTGGATCAGCCTGTAGTGTGTCTTTCCACTTTAATTTTTTGGGGGACACACACCAATTCCAGGCCTCCATTGGTTAATGAATTTGATTTCCATTGATGATTTTTGTGTGATTTCATTGCCATCGCATTCAACTTTGTACAGAACAAGGTATTCAATGAGAATATTTCATTCATTCGGATCTAGGAGGTGTTATTGGAGTGTACAGTAGTTTAAACACTGGATTTTTGTGGGTCAACTATTAGTTTAGTTAGGCTGAATTTTCAGTTTCGGTCAGTTACACAACAATTGCAGAATTTCTATTCTCCTATATTTCTATAACTTTCTTTTTAAAGGTATTTTTAGATTCTTCTTCCTTACAAGGAAACATAATGTATTAGTCTTTCCCAAAGCATATCCTGCATTTTATAGGATAACAATTAAAAAAATCCTACGAGATGCAATTAACGCTGACAACATGACAACCCCGCCTGTCCTTGTGTAGGTAGGTAGAGAAAATAATAAGTTATAGCAGTGATTAAAAAAATATTCAAGGATTGCAATATGTATAACGTAATATCGAGCAATGAGGAAATCACCGAACCTTCTCATTATAACTATGTGTCATTGAGGCAATAAAATTGGTGGTTCTCCTGTCCAATTAACGAAGCGTAATACAGATTCCTCCAACTTTTTTTTTAATTTACAGCACAGTGGTTTATGGCAAAAAAAGTGACAGGAGGTTTTGCTTTGTGCAACTTGCTTTACTCTCTCGTGGGAGGGCAGGTCCAATTACAAGTAACGCAAAGGAGCTGGAGGACTGTCTGGAGAAGAAGGCAGCAGAGCTGAAATTTTTGAGACTTCAAGACTATATATGTTGTTTCTATGTGTTTCTTAATATAATATAGTCACTTAGGTACAGTGAAAAAAAAGAGCTAGATCCATCAAGTTCTTACTTATAAACCCAAGTTGACCCAGAGGATGGTAAAAACCGCTCTGATAATGGCCCAGACGAAATTTGCCATCAAGTGGAAAAAATTCCTTTTCAATCCGTTCCTTGATCAACAGCCTAAGGCCTCGTTCACATCTGCGTTGGTAATCCGTTCGGGGGAGTCTACATGGGGACCCCCCCCCCCGAATGGAATACCAAAAGCATTGGCAAGCAGTGTGCCAGTTGAAAGCACATGGATCCCCATAGACTACAATGGGGTCCGTGTGCTTGCCGTGAGATCTACGCAGGGAACATGCGGACAGGAAAGTACTTCACAATCTACTTTCAAGTCCGCATGATTTGTGCGAAGATCTTGCGGCAAGCACACGGACCCCATTATAGTCTATGGGGATCCATGTGCTTTCAACTGGCACACTGCTTGCCAATGCTTTTGGTATTCCATGGAAAGTACTTCACAATCTACTTTCAAGCCCGCATGATTTGTGCCAAGATCTTGCGGCAAGCACACGGACCCCATTATAGTCTATGGGGTCCATGTGCTTTCACTGCACACCGCTTGCAAATGCGTTACATACAGACTCCCTGAATGAATTATCAAATGCAGTTGTGAACCAAGGGTAATAGTAATGGACCAAACTCACAAATGTTTGGAATGAAAAAGAACTGACTAGTGATACCCACCTTTCCTCCCCTCGTCAGCTGGATCAACGTCTTGACAATTACGTCAAAGCATCGTGATGTCGGCATGATGTGAGTGTCATTGGTTGTTTGTTTTTTTCTCTGCACCTCCCCAGGTCTCTGCTTATTATACTCTGGGATCTGAAAACACCCCATAATATAATGATGATTTATGGTGAATCCCAAAAATATCAGGTTCAGCTGACCCCAAGATATTTAGAAAATTTGTAACGAACCTGGCTTCTTATGAACTGCTTTGTATATCTCTACATTCTACCTACAACAGTAAAGTAAGGATAGCAGTGTGATACCCTCAATAAGTAATAATAGGAAATAATAGGAAATAATAATAGGAAAGACTCTCTTAGGCTAAGGCTCCACGTTGCAACAACAACAAAAAAAAAACCGCATTTCCGCAACATGGAGCTTAAGCCTTAAAGCGGTGAAATTGAAGACTATGGTGCTATTTAGTGTTTTATCATAGGTGATAAATGTGTTCTGGAATTGTTATTGCAACAGATCAAGGAAGAACATTCTAGTGCAGGTGCAGCACAGGAGAAGTCTTGGAAATATAGATAGGCAGCGGACAATAGTTGCAGGATACTAGAAAAATGAAACACTTACTGTAGGTGGAGTAGAATAGAAAAATAAGTGGAGAGTTGAGATTACAGAACCAGAACAGTCTAGGATTATAACTCTGAACCTTTTTCTGGGTTAACCTGGCAGTTAGGACACTGACTTGCATAGTCACTTCAGTCCATATTTGTTTGGAAATTTCTTGTATTTTTGGAATAATAAGTCATTTGTAGGAAAAATTAGATCCAAAGTGAAATATAATTTATCATAGAAGAAGCGTAACTGGATTCAATGTGGTCCTTGAAAAAAAAGCCCAGTCCTGTTTGGTTTTATCTCCTTTGTTAGTGAGTAGAGATGAGTGAGTAGTATTCGATTGAGTAGGTATTCGATCGAATACTACGGTATTCGAAATACTCGTATTCGATCGAATGCTATACAGTCGGCCAATCAACGCTGGTTCTTCTCCTACCTTTAGAAGTCTTCTCCGCGCAGCTTCCCCGCGGCGTCTTTTGGCTCTGAATTCACTCTGCCAGGCATCGGGCCTCGGCAGAGCCGACTGCGCATGCCCGTGCTACAAGAAAATGGCCGCTTTGACTGTAAGCGGCCATTTTCTTGTAGTGCGGACATGCGCAGTCGGCTCTGCCCAGGCCTGGCAGAGTGAATTCAGAGCCGGAAGACGCCGCGGGGAAGCTGCGCGGAGAAGACTTCTCGGAGGATCCAGCCCGACCCTCACTCGTGGACTTGGTAAGTTCAATTTGATCGAATGTTGCCTACCCCTGAAACGAGCATTTTTTCCCCCATAGAGTATAATAGGGTTCGATATTCGATTCGAGTAGTCGAATATTGCGGGGCTACTCGAAACGAATATCGAACATTTTACTGTTCGCTCATCTCTATTAGTGAGTGACAAGAACCTTCTCTTCCAATCATCTAATAAACCTTTAAAAAATTTGATTCGGCAGCTTCACCAAATTTTCCGATATGATTGTATTCAAATTAATTGCAGAGAGTATAGTGTATAGTAGTGTAGCACACTGTGCCTTGCAGTGGTTTTTAGTGATGTCCCACTAGAGAATCTGAACCAGCAATGCCCTGATCACTGGTTCAGCACTATATGATAGACTGCAATACATGTGTCTTGCAGTCTATAGAAGAAGTCAGTCTATGCAAGCACATTGACTGACTTATTTCTGGGAAATATCAACCAGGTACTGGGGACTACTAGCAGCTCGCCATCACTGGCCGGACCCTGGGCTCCAGAAGATGCATATTGGCACCCCCGATGTTGCCGTGGGGGTTGCATATGGGGATATGTAGCATGATGGAACCCCTTTGATGACACAGTCATGTTTTTTTGTATGTAGATTGTGAGCCCCATATAGGGATCCCAATGTACATTTTTCTTCCTATCAGTATGTCTTTGGAGAATGGGAGGAAATCCACTCAAACACGGAGAGAACATACAAACTCAATGCAGATGTTGTTCCTGGCAGGATTCGAACCCAGGACTCCGGTGCTGCAAGGCTGCAGTGCTAACCAATGAGCCATCATGTTGCACCTAGATGACATAGCCACGTTTGACTGCAGCCGCCAAGTGGTTAAAACCCCTATTAGAGCTCTGCTCTGAGTGTGGGCTATGGAACAGGGTGTTAGCTGTCAGTTACAGCCAACACCCCCTCTGATCCCATGGGCAGTTGCAAAGAGGTTAAAGGACAGTGCCATTACAGGGCTGGCTGCTGAATGGCTGCATGCATGGCTTTGTGGGTGATCCTGCGTTCCCAGAGCTCCTTGCCCCATGTCCTAACATGTACAGCAACTGTTTTAGGAAACTTGAGGAAATCTGGATTTGTTGCGGATGGAATATTTCCTGAAATTCAGATCTAATTCCACTTCGACAGCTTCAATTTGCTCATCTCTAGTCATAGTGATCCACCCACAAGACTTCCATCTTCATAAGAACTAAGAATTAGTTAGAATTATCAAGCAAGATGGTGGAGAATGGGCCCAAGGGATATTGAAAAGCAGACTAAGGCCAATTTTTTTTTTATGTCCATTGTGAGCCCCACATAGAGATCACAATGGACATTTTCCCCTATCAGTATGTTTTTTCAGACTATGGGATGGAAATCCATGCAAACACAGGGAGAACATACAAACTCCTTGCAGATGGTTTTTTGCCCTTGGTGTGATTTGAACTGAGGACTCCAGCGCTGCAAGGCTGCAGTGCTAACCACTGAGCCACCGTGCAGCCCATGACCAAGGCCAAGTTTTGCCTTACTAATATGAGACATCTTCTCATCTCTGTAGACCACTGGTAAGAATTTTCAGTTTACCTACAGTTAGGGCCAGAAATATTTGGACAGTGACACAATTTTCGCGAGTTGGGCTCTGCATGCCACCACATTGGTTTTGAAATGAAACCTCTACAACAGAATTCAAGTGTAGATTGTAACGTTTAATTTGAAGGGTTGAACAAAAATATCTGATAGAAAGTGTAGGAATTGTACACATTTCTTTACAAACACTCCACATTTTAGGAGCTCAAAAGTAATTGGACAAATAAACATAACCCAAACAAAATATTTTTATTTTCAATATTTTGTTGCGAATCCTTTGGAGGCAATCACTGCCTTAAGTCTGGAACCCATGGACATCACCAAACGCTGGGTTTCCTCCTTCTTAATGCTTTGCCAGGCCTTTACAGCCGCAGCCTTCAGGTCTTGCTTGTTTGTGGGTCTTTCCGCCTTAAGTCTGGACTTGAGCAAGTGAAATGCATGCTCAATTGGGTTAAGATCTGGTGATTGACTTGGCCATTGCAGAATGTTCCACTTTTTTGCACTCATGAACTCCTGGGTAGCTTTGGCTGTTTGCTTGGGGTCATTGTCCATCTGTACTATGAAGCGCTGTCCGATCAACTTGGCAGCATTTGGCTGAATCTGGGCTGAAAGTATATCCCGGTACACTTCAGAATTCATCCGGCTACTCTTGTCTGCTGTTATGTCATCAATAAACACAAGTGACCCAGTGCCATTGAAAGCCATGCATGCCCATGCCATCACGTTGCCTCCACCATGTTTTACAGAGGATGTGGTGTGCCTTGGATCATGTGCCGTTCCCTTTCTTCTCCAAACTTTTTTTCTTCCCATCATTCTGGTACAGGTTGATCTTTGTCTCATCTGTCCATAGAATACTTTTCCAGAACTGAGCTGGCTTCTTGAGGTGTTTTTCAGCAAATGTAACTCTGGCCTGTCTATTTTTGGAATTGATGAATGGTTTGCATCTAGATGTGAACCCTTTGTATTTACTTTCATGGAGTCTTCTCTTTACTGTTGACTTAGAGACAGATACACCTAGTTCACTGAGAGCGTTCTGGACTTCAGTTGATGTTGTGAACGGGTTCTTCTTGACCAAAGAAAGTATGCAGCGATCATCCACCACTGTTGTCATCCGTGGACGCCCAGGCCTTTTTGAGTTCCCAAGCTCACCATTCAATTCCTTTTTTCTTAGAATGTACCCGACTGTTGATTTTGCTACTCCAAGCATGTCTGCTATCTCTCTGATGGATTTTTTCTTTTTTTTCAGCCTCAGGATGTTCTGCTTCACCTCAATTGAGAGTTCCTTTGACCGCATGTTGTCTGGTCACAGCAACAGCTTCCAAATGCAAAACCACACACCTGGAATCAACCCCAGACCTTTTAACTACTTCATTGATTACAGGTTTACGAGGGAGACACCTTCAGAGTTAATTGCAGCCCTTAGAGTCCATTGTCCAATTACTTTTGGTCCCTTGAAAAAGAGGAGGCTATGCATTACAGAGCTATGATTCCTAAACCCTTTCTCCAATTTGGATGTGGAAACTCTCATATTGCAGCTGGGAGTGTGCACTTTCAGCCCATATTATATATATAATTGTATTTCTGAACATGTTTTAGTAAACAGCTAAAATAACAAAACTTGTGTCACTGTCCAAATATTTCTGGCCCTAACTGTATGTTCCGGTAACTTAGACTCTTGAAGAGTTGTCCATCCAGTAGCCCCAATGGACTCTGAATATAGCGCATTATTCCGAGTAAAAAAAAATAGCCCTTCCATAATTGTCATTCTCCTCTGTGTTAAGTTGTAAAATATTCCATTTGATATCTTTCCATCGCAATACGTGCCATGATGTACGGCCGGCAAGCTATTTATCAAGCAATTTGTGGACGGCTCGAGAAGAAAACAGAATCATAACAACCTTTGAATATCTACAAGCCATCTAGTTTATTTGACATAGGAATGTCAATTTGATATCTGTCATCTGTATATTGACCCGTGTACTCTATCTGAGGTATTAACACATGTACATAGGGAGAAACCAATTGTATTTGATATTGATCTCGAAGCTCGGGTCTCTTGAGGTTCCTTTGACTGACGTTCTTATCTTTCAAAATTCACATTGTTATAGAAAAATGGAGACGTTCTATAGCAGAAAGCCATTACCCTCTCCCGGAGAACATTTTGCGATAATTTATCATTTATACCTTGAGGTTTTCTACCTACTAACAGCTTGATACATTTTGTTTTTCTTAAATTAAGAGGAACTGCCTATCTCCACTCCGACGAGGGAATTTAACCTCATCGGTGACCTACCATCATCACCGGGCAATTTTTTTGCTTAGAGGCATGAAAACCTATAGTCAACAGCCTTAGCACCACGGGGGGTTGTATACCGGAGAAATTCTCCATCAAACCTTTTTTCTTGGCTGCCGTATCTTGCATTCAGATGTTTTTGTGGTCGAATCGATAAAGAGAACCCATCATGGACGTTCGGAAAGATTTATAACTGATGTGGAGTCGCATTGGAAAGAACGACTTGATTTTTACAGCGTTGCTCGTGGTTCTGTATTTAAGTACATCCCCTGCTATGATGGATGAACAATAACTACAATTCCTGGAGGCGAGTAACATATCTATTATTCTCTAGACCTTCTCGACTAAAAGGCTTCCTCGAGTAATCTTCTATTATGTGTCTTATCCTTTATAAGAAGTGATAGGTCTTAAAATAAACACTGATGGATATTATCTTATTGGAAGACTGCTCATATTTAACAGGGTACTGTTCAAGGGGAGTATTGATCTGGTTCTTATGGTAGAGATGGGTTCTAGAAAATATATCCCGTTCTAATGGATGGCTTTAGATTACATGTCAAGTTAAAGGGATGGTCTGGTTTCAAGACTTCATTTTGAGATGCTCAGTTGGGAAAAACAGAGGACGGTCCTCTATTCTGGACTCTCAAGAGAAACTTTTGCACTGGAGGACCTGTTAGGTCTGTGGGTTACATAACAGGCCATTGATTTCAATGGGAACCGTGTAATGCTTAATTTCACCTGCGGTGGTGCTGCAGGATAATTGAACACTTGGCTCTTTACCATAGAGTCATAGATTAGCTGATCGCATACAATACCTGGGGAGAATCAGGATATTTTTCAGGATGAAAATGTCTAGGTCTAGTTAGGTAAAATAAGCTTCAATTGGATAAGGAAGTCCAAGAGATGAGTGAACCGGTTCGCATTACAAATTTTCCTAAAAGTTTGGGTTCAGAGATTTGGGTTATGGTTAGAGATGAGCGAACACTGTTCGGAACAGCCATTCCGAACAGCACGCTCCCATAGAAATGAATGGAAGCGGCCGGCACGCGGGGGGTTAAGCGGCCAGCCGCCGGCAAAGTCTGTGTGCCAGGTGCTTCCATTCATTTCTATGGGAGCGTGCTGTTCGGATCGGCTGATGCGAACAGTTTTCGCTCATCTCTAGTTGTGGTGCCTGAAAATTTCAGTGCGGTCCACACTAATGCTGTTATAATACTCTAGTGTCTCTTAGGAACCCAAAGTATAATAATCGGACGCCCAAAACACTCACATTCACCTTTCTTGGGCTTCACCACGGCATCCAGTGGTCACATGCAAGGGGTCAATGTGAGAAAAGATGAGTAACAGTATTTTTCAGCACCTTCCATGAGCCTCCAATCCTTATATTCTGGACCCCTTGTATTCTAATAATAAGACCCTCAAAGGGTGCGGAAGCTGGTCCCATAAATGGTCCCACACTCATAGGACATGCCAGCTGGTCACCTGACTGCTCAATTGGCAGCAAATCTAACGACTTGGAAAGCCACGGAAGTGTTGCAATCTTGTGAAGACATTCCTGGGAAACCATTACTTTGTATGGGTGAGCATTATCCTGCTGAAAAATGCCAGTTGGAGGCCATGCAATAAGGGGCAACACATAGTAGACTGATGTCCTGCACATATTGCTGAGCTGTGAGTGTCCATCATATCACTTGACCATGTAAAGTATGTCACCTGGGCAAAATGTCTTAGGGTGCTTTCACACAGAAGTTGGAGCGGATTCTGGCACAGACCCTGTGTCAGACTCAGCATTGAAAACGTAGTTTCTGATTGACTTCAATGGTTTCTATTTTCCACGTGGTCTGCGCCAGAATTAGCGCCAACTTCCTCCGTGTGAAAGCACCCCTAGAGTGCATTGTACAGGTATGTCTAGTAGTCAACATCTCACAAAGAAGTACACTACTCAAAAGTAACCCCTGAGAACCATTTTATAGGGCACAGGGGAAACAAACTTATGGACTCCAGTGGCAAGAACCATTGTCTATTGGGACCACACCTGTAACCATTTACATATCTGCCCGAGACATAACTGCTTGCAGAGATTTGTAGCAATCTAACATTTCTATCTGGGTACATTATTCTTTTTGTCTTATTCGCTTTTGTCTTAGACTCAATGAGAGCCAGAGACTGGTTTGGAGACCACAAGGAAACATCACTCCAATCCTAATCCTTGGGATAAGATATGGTGGCCAGATCCCTCTACTCTTCATTTCAGGAACACCATCAGCTCAACGGTCATGGAACCAGTGATATAGCCATTTGATTGGGCCACTGTGTGCAGCCAATGGTCTATATGTGCTACCATGGCCTACAGCATCTCTGGACTTGTCTTCTATCGACTACATTGATCCACAAGTGCTTTCAGTGCAGCGTAACATTCCTCCGACAACCATTATAACCTCAATGATATCATGACATGCAGTAGCGTAACTAGGAATGACGGGGCCCCGTGAGGAACTTTTGACATGGCCCCCCCCCCCCCCCGACGCTGAAGACCTTGACTAACTGACCCCCAACGCACACTCAAATACCCCATATTGGACCCTGCACACAGTATTATGTCCCATAGTGGCCCCAGTACACAGTATTATGTCCCCATACTGGCCCCTGCACACACTATTATGCCCCATAGTGGCCTCTGCACACAGTATTATCCCCCATAGTGGCCCCTGCACACAGTATTATGTCCCATAGTGGCCCCTGTACACAGTATTATCCCCCATAGTGGCCCCTGCACACAGTATTATGCCCCATAGTGGCCTCTGCACATAGTATTATGCCCCATAGTGGCTCCTGCACATAGTATTATGCCCCATAGTGGCCCCTGCACACAGTATTATGCCCCATAGTGGCCTCTGCACACACTATTATTCCCCATAGTGGCCCCTGCACACAGTATTATGCCCCATAGTGGCCTCTGCACATAGTATTATGCCCCATAGTGGCCCCTGCACACAGTATTATGCCCCATAGTGGCCTCTGCACATAGTATTATGCACTATAGTGGCCCCTGCACACAGTATTATCTCCCATAGTGGCCCCAGTACACAGTATTATGTCCCCATAGTGGCCCCAATACACAGTATTATGTCCCCATAGTGGCCCCAGTACACAGTATTATGTCCCATTGTGGACACACATGAACAATTATTATACTCTGTATATCTTTTCAGACCCCAGAGTATAATAATCGGAGACCCAGAGGGATACAAACATAACAAACTACTGTTACTTACCTATCTCCCGTCTCCCCTGCATTCTCTGTCGCTGTCGGCCATCTTCCGGGACGTCATGTGACTGGGGCCCTGCATCGCAGGACATATGATGTCACACAAGTAGGCCGAAGCCTGCCCAGAGCCTGGAGAGGTAAGTAACACAGTTATCTTACCTCTCCTGGGCCTCCGACCGTTATACTCAGGGGTCCGAAAAGACCCCCGAGTATAAAAGTGCTTGTGGGTCCCACGCCGTCAAAGCTTTGGTCAACCATTTTGGTCTCCTAAAAATCAACCAATCCCAAGCGATCCCTCTGCTCAGACTTCCAACCTGGCAGCGGGTGTTCAGTTCCCCTGCAGCGCCACCTCTGGGAAAACGATGCATTTCATGGTGCCCATTAAAATCAATGGGCTGTCTGTGTAATACATAGATGGTGCTCCAGAGAGAGATAAATCTCCCTTTCTCCACCTAATTGGTGGACATTCCCAAAGCGAGATCCCTTTAATATATTGATTCGTATTTACTTCGAGCTTCTTCACACAATATGGTGGAAGAAAAACCATATCGCCTGGCATTATATCACTGTGCTCTGACTTGTTGGCTCCAGCAGTGTCATTCTCATGTTAGTAAGTGCTGCTAATGCATTGTGCATTAGTGTTTACTGTCAGGAATCATGGCTCCCCGATGACACAAGGAAGCTTCGGTGTGAAAGACTTGATAGGAGCCAAGTATTTTTAATTGTAATATTGTGGCGCTACATAATATTCAATTAATGAAGATA